>NW_020221842.1:0-191194 GCF_003070985.1 Temnothorax curvispinosus
CATGTCTCTCTGTATCTCTTGATGTCTTGTTCAATTCGCTTTCTGGCTACAGAACTCGTAACATTCTATATCGCCAGTTCGGTATGTAAAATAAACCTTGGTAGTGCAGTATGGTAACGTTCTCGCGAGTCGAGCGGGGCCGGATCGCGAAGACGAAGGAGAAGCGCGAAGTAGGTCGTCGCGGCGCGTATCCTCGTTCCCGGGAATTTTAATCGTAACAGTTTCTTTGCCATTGCTCGCGCTCGGGCTCTGACAGCTGTTTCTCTCCTCGCGCGTACACACATACGTATACCTCTACGTGGGCATCAACTTGTCCCGGTCCGGCGCGGCGAGCGCTCTTCGGAGGCGACTCCATCTCGAAAGGAATGTCGTTCGCGAAGGCGCGTGGGTTCTACAAAATATATATCAGTACGTGCCTTCGCGAGCCCACGCTTTCTATCCCGTGCGGATACGCATCGCACGCGGCAGCCTCTCCCGTGAGAGTTGCCTTGCAAAACCGCGGGCGCCTTCCTTGCGCAAGCTCGCGCTCGTCGTTTCCCCGAAAGCGCGCAGATTACGAAACTCCATCAAGGTGTCAACCTGTTCTGCCTTAACCCCGATTTCGCGCGAGAAAACCCGCTCTCGCGTCTGCCCCACTTAATCTCCCAAGCCTCGTAAATCTCCAAGAAAAAATATAACGCTATACAAACAACTGAGACAATATAGACGTTTTATGTAATAATTGTGGATTATTTAAATTATAAATTTGAAATGTCCTCGTAATGCTTGGCAGCAATTGCTGTTAGCTTTACAACCTTTTGAACAGTTTGACGTTATCTTTACAACTTTATCTTCAGTGATGCATTCAGCTTAGTGGTGTAAGAGCAAAGTGCTCTCCCGTGAGGTTGCTCGCAAAATTAATGACTGCGAATGGAATTCAAGACAGAGTTACGGCGATCATTTAGGCATTTAATGAGGCATGACGGATGCGAGCTTCCAGGTCAGAATCGCCACCTCCCACCGACACGCGCGAGTTCGGAATTGCCGGTTAATTAGACGATCATTAGACGATGAGCATAATTCCGTCATTCGTAGCCGCCGAGACGACTTGAGCAATCGATACGTGCTCACGCAAAAATATCTTATTATTGGCGCATGTATGCAGTATACTCGTTTCTTTTACGCCAACATCAATATTTTCCATGTGTTTCCTTTTGCAGATAAATATCCGCGTAATAATCGAAATCAGAGATAACGTCTGCGTAATTACACGAGTCACGGAAGACCTGCATCTTTATCGCCTCGAGCTGCATGATGATGCAGCTGATATCTCAGTGCGAATACACATCGCATCATTCAAAGCCAACAAAACGAACCTACAATAACGCAAGATCGATAATATGTTTTCGACAGGAAGTATGTAGAGATAGTAACGTGATATATTTTCGCTTTAAAACTGAACTCGAAAATTTAAACAACAATATCTCTCCTTTGCCTCGAAATCGCGCGACGTTCGTAACATTTCGACATTATTATAATTGTCGCATGTATGTCCGAATCAGATGAAATTTTCTTATCGGGAACGCCCGCGAAACTCATCCGTGAAATTTCTCAATTCCTAGGAAGTATTCGAACATCCGTATAATGATTGACTTTCCCCACAATACCTGCTATCTTAGTCGCGCATCATCGACGCGATAGCCAAAGAAGGAAACAAAGAGGCCTGATATTTCCGTGTAGAGTCAAATTAAAAATCTCGGGATGGCTCGATCGCTGCAGGTGAGAAGGCTACTCTCCCAAGGCGAGCAGAGTGAGAGTGAATTCGAAAGCGAGAGCGACCGGTTTGCCGTATTTTGTTATTGCGCGCCTGCCAATAAGTATTACAACCGAATCGACCTTTTCACCAGAACAAGAACGCGAAAGAATTTCAATCGTGAAAGAATGAACGACGCGATGAACAGTATTCGTATGGGTATCTCTTTCCGATTAGCGCATCCCAAGATAAGCCAATAAATTCTCGGCGCAATAAAATAAGCTTATCTTCAAAATAATATTTATCTGATCAAGAATTCGTTATATATATTATATATATATATATATATATATATATATATATATATATAATATATATTAAATATATATATATTTATACTTTCTAATGCATCTCGCATTAAAAAAAGGGACTTCTCGGTAAGAAAGATGAAAAACTGAAATTATTAGACGTCAGATGTGTCGTATAATAAACAACGTCAGTTAACATTTGTTCTGTCGTGATTTTTAACCACGTCACAACATTATTTATCGAGATGCAGTCCGCACTTATTTGAAAACTTTGTCGTTAACACGCAATAATGCATTTGATTATAAGAGAGCAGAGATAGAAACCGATTGCCACACGCGCGAACACCATCCGTTATAGCCATCGTGCGAGGTGTATCCTTTTTTCGCAAGAGGCACCATATAAAGATCTTTGCGCGGTGGCAGCAGAGAGACGGATTCAAATACCGACCCGTGCGAGTGTCGGACAACGGATTCGGTAATCGCCCCGGCATTCGACAGATACGTCCACGTAAGAATGAAAGTCTCGATCGCCGATTGTATCTCGTCAGCGTATATTCGATTATATATGGGCAAGGGTTTCAGAATCGTGTGCGTATGATTATCAGCGAGCTTGTCTATCTCACGGAGGAGAGATTTTCTTTCACGCGCGTTTATGGACAAGACTGATGGTTTTACGTAAGACGTATAGATTCCTCGCATTTTCTTTCGTTCGGACTATTCAATAAATTCGAATTTCTTTGTATTTCATTCGTTTTACGAATATTTAACGTACAAACCTTTAATTATTCCGAATCAAATCTTTTATTTGTTAAGTGGATTATCTGAGAATTGAAATCTGCGCATCCGAAACGTAACTTATAAAACTGTTCTAATTACTAGAGAGATTAAGTTCTATTAAAATCAACGAATTAAATCTACGTGAAATCCAAAGAGATTCGTTAATGGGGATGCGATCGTTCGTTAATAGGGAACCGACCCATTCGTGCTGTGCATTTTACGCGCGCGGAGGAGTATTGGTGGTCAAGACGATTGCGGGCTTGTTATTAATCTTAATTGCCATCTAGAGGCTGCCAATTAACAACGCCTGTCACTTGTTTTTCCTCGACGGCCACGTTCGATTCAGGCAGAGTGTGTCCAACCACCGTTCCCCGTTTATCCCCCCGCTCGCGATAGCCGCGAATTTTTGTTTCTCCCTTTCGGCGGTGTATCGGTATTCTGTAATTATCGGCCGCCTATGGAAAGTATAATTATTCGAGAAAGGGCGAGTGTACCTCGGCAGTATGGTCAAGTTAGAGAGTTACATTATCGCACACCCGATACTTAAATACACCTAATGGTACGGATTAATCGCAGTCAGTGAGGATGAAAATACGATCCCCGAGAGGGCTGTTATAATCTCTTTCAACGTATATTTTTCACCAGATATTGCAACGTGCATTCTACGATTCCATTATGGCGACTGATATTGTCAAATCATTGCCATTAAGCCAATAATGAGAGAATAATACAAGGTAAAAAATTTAATAAAAAATACATTGCTTAGAATTAATTTTATATGTGATGAAAATTTTCCGTTGCTATACGTTATAAGAATTAGAACTGATGTAACTGTTAGCGATCAAGATCAGTAAATCGTTCTCAAACAATACCTGACGATATCTGTCCGTTAATCAATGCACGCAAATGCATTACAGTCTTCGTAATGAATGCGGCTAGATATATTGCACTTTTATCGACAACACATTTTCTTAACAAGAGACATAAATGCACAGTCGCGGCGATTTGCGAGAGGTCGACGGATAATCGAGTTTCCTGAAAGTGAAAAAACCACGAGAGCCGAGGAAACGTCGTCGTGCATTAATTGACTGACACGAATTCCCCGTTTTTCCTGTGAAGTCGTTGCGAGATCCTGCGCCGCGCATGAGTGCACGATCACGCACGCAAGGCAGATTTAATGGCTTCTGGCATTTGTGAGAAGCACGCGCCAGATAACGATATCGCTAACGAGATGAATCGCAAAGCCCATAAAACAGTCGTATCATAGCATACACAAACGTATAAAATTAGAAAATTACAACAAAACGAGTAAACGTGGCCGTGAAAAAGCCTCTATGGACATTGCAATTGGCTTGAAATAAATGCGACGTTATTGCTAAGCATCTGCACGGTTTAACGATAAACAAATTCTCGGTTCCATCCAGCGTGTCTATTGTATGCGCTTTCTAAACCGAAATAGTATGAAAGATGGGTTCGCAAATTACGCGAATACCCCGTGTCGAATCCAGCTCGTGACCGCACAATTCGCTCCGAGATCTTTAATGGAGAACTAACGAGTCGCGGCGACTTTCCAGCGATGCACGATGGATGGTGGAAGACGATTTCCGCGCGCATTAGTAACGTCTTTTATAATTGATTAGAAATGTAGCATGATGTGTACGTTGTGCTAAACATGACGATCGTTAACGTAACGTTGCTGCGGAGCGTCTTTAATTTCGAGGGAGAGTCGTCTAATTTTATGACTTTGTGAGGAGTACACGTATATTACTCGTAGAAATCGTAGAATTGATTTATAACCCCTGCGTGTGAAAATGCAATGTGTCATGTTGCAACAGTGAAAATGGTTTAAGTTGAACATAAAACGATAAAAGTGTAAAGTTCAATTACATTATTTTGTCAAGAAAAAATATTTCTATTTGTTATGATAATTTAAAATCTAATTTAGAGACTAATTTAATTATTTTGCACAATACTCGTAGATACTCGAATAGAATATTTCCTAAAGCCTGAAATTGTTGTACATACATAATCGTAATTGAGGCATATATTCCTTCTTCAAATAAAATGTAAAATATATATTACGAGGAAATTTTCTACATGTTCAAAATTTTTATGTAATTACAATTAAAGAGATACTTTATACGGGAAATTTATTAATTTATTATATAATAATCCAATTAGTTAATAAACAACTTATTTTCTAAAAGCCTTATTATATAAAATTATAAATATAATTTTATTGAACACTCAATTACCGCAAAGTTGAAATACAGTTTCGTAATAAGAAAGCCGATACGTTATTTATGAATCATTTCATCGACAGTAGAAACAGGCCTCGAGTGGTCAGACGTAACGATAAAGAACCAGGTCGCGCGCTGGACGGCCCTACGGAGGTCGTTAATTGTCGATACGCTAGATTTAGCCGGATCGAAATTTAAGGCCCGGCGTGCAACGAGGCCGCGGCAACCGGTCGCGATCGAGCAAGGCCGTTTCGCGATCGGTGGAGCGCGTCGGCTACCAATGGAAATTCAGCACAAGTTACGTTCGCGTTTCGACGAGAGTGAATTCCCCCGGCAAAATCGAGAGTGGACACGGGCCGGTAAGCATAGCCGTCATAACTGTACGCCAGCAAAGAACCAGGTCAAACCCGGAACGGCGCGGCGCGGCGCGGCGGCGGCGCAGAAACGGAGAAGTCAGTGTATAGCGTGTGTGCATGGACCACGATACGTCCGTACATGTCTCTCTCTGTGTGCGTACGTCAAAGATACCGTTGGCGAAGAAACTCTGCCGAACGAAACGCAGATGATGATGATCGATGCGTGATGCCTGAATGTTTGAGCGTCACGAAAAGGTGATCGCGAAATGGCTCTCGCTTTAATGAAAAATATACAATACCGTTTTCCGTGCTATAAATATTTACACTTTATTATTATATAATTTTATGTAATATATTATTTTTATTCGTTTAATACAAATAATGCATCTTTTATTTATTTTATATTTATATTTGCTTAATATCTCGTAGTCCCTTACTTAAATACTTATAATTTTGTTTAAAAAACATACGAGATACTAAAAAATTTGACAGCTTATAAATGCAGATAATTATAATATTAATTAAAGTTAATAATTAAATTATTAGCTTTACTATATTACGTGTATTTACTCTGAAGTACCTTGGGAAAAATCTTGGGAAATATCTTTTAGGAAAGGAATTAAATATTCTTCAATCATAAAATAATCCAAGAGAATTAAACATGAATGTCAGGTAATAGTTTCAAACTATGCAACAAGCTCAATTACTGCATTATATCGCTACGTAAAATATGGAAGCAAACACATTTCTCGATCTTAACCATGTATTCACTCCAATTCCATTAAGATCACTCATAAATCCGCGTTAATTCTTAATGCAATATATGAAAGGTATGATAAAGGGAAGCAATTATTCAGGCACTTCGAGTAACGTTTCAGTCGAGGTTTCAGTATTATTACATTTATTATTTATGCGCAAGAAAAAGAGAGGGAGGCCGAGGGGAGAAAGAACGAATTGGGCGGGGAGAGGGGAACGAGAGGCGAACGCCGGGTAAAAGGAAGGCGTGGATCGTTACGGAGCGCGCGGCCGCAGGCCTCGTAATTATAAATTCAGAAAAAAGGATAGCTGTAAAGGCCCGATTACCGCGGCCCGGTACCTGCGTATGCGTATACGTGTCTATGTCCGCGCGCGCGCGAGGGGAACGCGGATTCTAATTGACCACCTGCGATTGCACGGTGCCAGCCGCCGTTGCACGTCTTCATCTCACCGTGGCATGATACCCCAGCCGCGCCACTCGGCTCTCACACATGCCACATATACGTATATACAATATACATGTATACATATAATATATATACGCAGCGCGAATAGAAAACGGCATGCGGGTGGAAGAAGAAGATATCACGAGGCCCGCAGATTCTACGGATATCGCACGTCATTTAACACTCTAAGGATTCCGAAGGCTGGTCCCGCGCGATAAACATCCCTGACGACTTTGGTTCTGCCAAATAATTCGCTCCGTGCTAAAAGCACGGAGCAGCACATATCAAGTGACCGGTCGTCCGATCGACCGCGAATCGTCGCCGCCCTTGAAATTGGAGGAGGAGACCGCGAGATACCGAGATCTCGCTCCTCCTCCTCATTGCGCGTTCAAAATTATATCGATACGGCAATTAAACCGCGGCCGATCGACCGATCGATCGCGTGCGCAACGAGGAAGAGGCAGGAAAGAGAGACAGCGGCGTTTATATATAGGGATGCGTTTATGATAGGAATCTCCACGAGAGAGGAACGTATAAACTTGTCTCTAACGAGGGCTATAGCTGAATTAAATTAGCGAAATTATTCGAATGAATCGGATACAAGCTTTCCTTTTCTTTCCAATCGTTGCGCGATTGCACGTGCCTATTTAACGCAAACTCGCCCGCGATTAATAGGAAAGCTCTGGAATGTCGCGAGCGAGTCGCCGTCTCGATCAGGCGATCGCCAACAAAGAAAAGTCGCTTTAATCGCACGATATCGTCACGACAACTCTGGAGTACGCTTCCGATCGAATAGCATCGGTCATCGGTCGCGCGACAAGGGATATCTCCCAACGAAGAGCTCACGGGAACAAATATGAAATTTATGGAACTCGTAAAGAGCTCGGAGCACTCCGGCGACGAGAGCGCGGGGATCCAATCGGCAAAATTATTCGATGCATCGCGCGCGGTGTCGTGCGTCGGTTCATAAACGTCGGCACGCGAAATTCCAGAAATAATATGCAGTGTCTTACGGCGCGTTATTATCCGGAATGCAAATAGGTTTCGCCGGCGTGAGATACAGGTCTGTGTACAATCGGGAATTTTCCAATCGACGACAGGACGCACGGCGAATCATGACGGTTCGACGGTTCGAGGAGAGCAAAATAGAGTGAAGTACGAAGTGAAACAATCTAATTCATATACACTGGAATAGATAAAATATCGGATCATGGAAATACTATCTATATATAAAAACTCTATATATAAAAAGCATATAATCAAAAAAGTCTCGCGTAACACAGCTTTCAGGAAGCCATTTATCATCGTGACAATTGACACGTTAATAGCGTGTCAATAGTGAAAGCGAGAGCGTAGCGTGAAATTTAGATAGAAATTTAAATCAAACGACTCGAGCTCACGGAATTGTTCGCTTCCGGTGGCGAGAAGAATACAGAGCGCTTGTTTTATCCACCTCTTCCGTGCAAACGATCATTGATCCCCGAGCGAATTGCCGGAAACGCAAGAAACGCGAGGATCATGCGGCGTGTATAATTTGGTGGCTAACGAGAACCGCCGCCGCGCAAATCAAATTAGCGAAATTATTTAAATTTCCTGTCACCGGGTCATAGAGGAGGAAGAGAGAGAGAAAGAGAGAAGATGCGGCTGAGATATTCTGCGAAAAAACCATCGTGAATGCATATTCCGCAAAATTTACCGCGAAGGCCGAAGAAGTCACGATAGAGAACGGGTACAATGGCGTGAAATCGGCATCTAATGGGAGCCGACGCTGGCAAAACAGCCGAGAAACTGGCCGCTTCCGGTAAGGTTCTGAACGCGCATTCCCCATTCAGGATACGCCGGCTTTGAAAAGATTTCTGAATTCTAGACCCTCCAAAAAAACAGACGCAAATTAACATTACGCAAATCGCGATGGAATTAAAAATCCCTGCAGAGATTTTTTAGCGAGCAGTTCGCACAAAATTACTGCCTATAAAAAATATATTCAAGGATATGCACCTCGATAACAAAGAAATACAATATAAGAAATAATATTAATATAGCTTAAGCCATAATTTGTAGAAAAATATATAATAATTTAAGAATGATTCAATTACGCGGAAATAAGCAACCGGATTTCGCAGTGAACTTATCGTTTCCGCTATGTTTGTGCACTAGTAAATATCCGCGTTTATTTTCTTTAGCATATTTCCACGATTTCTCAACTCATATTTCACTGCGCTCGTAATATCGGCTTACGATTACATAGTAAAATGCAAAATAGCCCATTACGTAAATAAGCTACTTATCGAAATGCGGATACAGCGTCAGAATTGATTCAGAATTACCAATCGATTTAGAAACAATTCTAACAAAAGATGTGCTGTCTTTGTAACATTTAATTTTCAATATCTTTATTAATCCTGTAGAAAAATATCGAGATTCAGATTTTCAATATCGATGAATCGTATAATTCGCAAACTTTTATTTCAACAATTACGCTGACGAAGAGCGAGTTTTAAAAGACTTGAAGTAGATCGAACAATCTGCAGTCTAACAATAAGGGACGATAACGAGAGGTTTGATATGCCCTATATGCAATATGCGCGCGACATCGACGTCGGAGAACGAACGAGCGAGATTAGCGGCTGATGAAAAGGTGGGGCCTCGCGAGATGACATTTTAAGTGCCGATGAAATTGTACGGACGATAAGCAGCCCCTCCGATCCTCTCTCTCGGGCCCTTTACATTGGCGGCGTTATATAGATTCCGCGCCGCGAATTACCCACACACGGGTGGGCCGCGTAGAGTCCCGGTGCACACACGCGGCCCCGCGGTCGTGCACGCATGCTGTGCGTGTTCGCATATATAGTCGCTCCAGAATATAATGCCACTCTTTCGCGGCGGCTCGGGGCATGAGAACCGATTCGCCATGGGAAGTTGGTTTGGTCATGTAACCGATTGGTCTTCGAAGAGAGAAAGAGAGAAGGGCAAGATGGAGCGAGAAAGGGAGGGAACTCGCGGCTAGAGGGAAACCCCCGGTGGAATGGATCTCCCTTGTGGTTTTATATGGGCCCTTTACGTGGATTTATCGCGCGCGCACTCCACGCGAGCGACGTCGGGGAGAGAACGAGGGAGAAGAAAAAGAAGGAGAGAGACGGGTGTTGCGCTCTATACGTAGCGAGATAAGATATTCCGCGGGACGCGGTTAACGTAAGGTCGGACTATGTGTACGCCGGAGAGTTATCAAAGTGAAGAGGGTCGCGGTCGTGGTCGTCGCAATTGCTGATCGCCATTTCTGCCCTAATAGACGCCACTCGAAACCCTTTACGCGTTCATTCCGCGCGTTATTTAGAAGTCACTTACAACAGGATGAATGTATCTATTGCCACTCTGATAGACGAGCATGAAATTTTAGGCTTTTCTGTGAAAATGTCAACCCAAGTCGTTAAAATTCACTCACTCCGCTTATTCGTATCTGAAAACAGGTATTAATGTTACGTCCTTTGTAAAAGCGAGGTGACGTAAAGCGAACTTTCGAAAAGCGGGAGATACCTGTATCAGACATCGTCTATATGCGCCATATAAAGTTATCACGCCAAAAATACCGCGTGCACCTTTCAGATAAGCTAAGAATGGAACACAGGCGCGTTCGAGAGTCAAGTGCGTTAAACACGCGCGCTACGCACAAAGCGCGGCCGGCGCATTGTGCGTCCGCGACCCTTCGCCGCGGCCAGGAGAAGCGGCAAAGCGCGATAGATAAATACGCGCAGCACGGGGTGGACGCGGGAAAGGGTTATAGGATGCTGGACGACGAAGGGGGGAGGGGAGAAGAGCGCAAAGCGTAGACTCTCGCGCGCCAATAACGACGATAGATATAAAGGCACCGCCACCATATGGTCCCCGCGATCCGATGCAACGTTGCATAATCTGCAGCGCTGTCCCCGACGACAGAGGCCAGGCAGGCGTGTCACGCATCTGTCTATCCGCGCATGCCGCGATGCATGCGGTGCACGCGGTACACGCACAGCTCGTATCTCTGTTGCCTAGTGATGCACATTTAAGGATTAGAATAGGAATTCCTCTACTTTTTTGTCGGGCATAATAGAAATCCTCGTGCTTTCGTAAAGTACGCTATCGATATTGAAATCATTGATGGAGGGAAGCGGTGGACATTTGAACTTTGCAAGAAATAACTCTTTCGTAATGCAAAAACTAAACATAAGATTGCGAGAGGATAATTGCTTAACTTATGATATTGTTTTTGATTAATTCATGAGCGCGAGTTGACACGCGGAAGAGAATAGAAGATTCTGATTCATACGAACTTCTCAACCGTTGGAATTAGGATAAGGTCAGTCCCAGTGACCTTTATACTGATCCTTGGACCGTCCACGATTCTTCGCAGCGCCCAATATGGACGCCGGTTGCCCTAGTTGCATCGAACATTATCCTTAGCCTTCGTCGACCGTACATGGAGAGACCGTCGTGCGTGTCCCCTTGTGCCATTTATACCATATGATAAATAAGGCCGCGGAGAAATGAGTCGCCCACGTGAGATGACTCATTAAGAGGTGCACTTGCACCCGTCGAATTTTCGCGAAAGGAAATAAGTATTCTCTCAAGCAAAATTTTATAAAGTAACTTTTGCTGATATATATTAAGTACAATTATTAAAAATGTCTCAAAAGAGAAACTTCTAAAATCGCTAAAATCCAGCGTTGATCTTCAATTATATGTATATTTTACGAGAAACCGTTATTCTTCAATTTACGTGAAACTGTGATTAATTTATTTAATTATATTTATCACTTATTTTAATAATAGAAAAATTTTAATTAATTAATAACTAGTACATATTTTAGTTTTGTAAATAAATTAATTATACCTGTCGCATCTTCACACACTACTCTGGTCTAATTCGTACAATCTCAGACTGTATTCCGATGAAATTCGATCTCGATATAACGATCGTACAGCTGTCGTCTCCGCTGGATGCGACCCGCGTTTACGATCGCGCATTGCACTAAGGGGATATACCGGTCGCATACCGACATCTTGCGCAAAGTCACCGACTAAGAGGCATCATCGCGTTCAACGTCCAATGGTGTCGGCCGACCTCTAAGTTCCGTCCGCTGATTACGAGGACGGAAATGGAAGAGAGGAGAAAAAGACAGGACAGAAAAAGAGAAAGGAAGAAAAAGAGAGAAAGAGAAAGAGAAGTCGATCCGGCATGATTAGATCCCTTTTCTAAATGCGGGAGGCGCCTCGCCGCAACTCCACGCGATTTCCCGTGGGACCTGTAGCCGCGGCATTCCACGGCTATGCATAAACGGGTTGGCATGGTCCGCGCGCCGAAGGGAAGAGTAGTAAATTATCACTATAATAACCCCGCGGAAGCGGATTGAATTTCTCACACGCTCTCTCTCCCGCGTCCATCCCTCCATCTACCTCTCTCTCTTTCGACGCGTATTTGTGCTTCCTCCTACACGACCTTCTTTACCACTGAAACCCTCTTTCTCTCTCTTTCTTTCGTTCTCTCTTTCTCTCTCTCCCATCGTCGTCGTCACCACCGCCATTTACGCCGTTCGCGGTGTTTACACGCGGCGGCGGTTTTATGGGAATGTTAATGGGTGACATTCCACCCTCCGAACGGAGGAGAGGAAAGCGCGGGCTTGTCGGTCGACCGGCCGGCCGGAGAGCCGCCTTTCTCGATGCTCGTCATCTCATAGCGAAGTTTATTCCGCGACCACCGCCGCGGTCGCCGATTACAGGTTCCTGACGATCGTG
Source organism: Temnothorax curvispinosus (assembly GCF_003070985.1). Lineage (NCBI taxonomy): Eukaryota > Metazoa > Arthropoda > Insecta > Hymenoptera > Formicidae > Temnothorax > Temnothorax curvispinosus. Next base: position 12,385 of record NW_020221842.1, read on the forward strand.
TTGCCTTCGTGGAAACCAAGCCTACCGACCTATCTACCGGCCGTTTGCCCGCTTTGATCGATTTGCCGCCACTCCGTTATGTCGAAAAAAAAAGGAAAGATAACGGGGTTGGAAAATTTAATTTTCGAACGCGAGCTATCGATTGAACTCCTATCTCGAATTACAAGATAGGAATTCAAATAATCAATGTACAAAAAGAGAAACTAATTCTAACGAAATGGCGAATAAAAAAGTTCAAATGATGGGCTCAGTACCAAAATTATTAGCACTGTGAGCCAAATTGCAAATGCAAAAGATTTATTTTGTCATTAGAGAACTATCTGAGTTATTTAAATACAATCTTAACGTGAAAATGTTAGAAATGTCGATCCTATGTCTATTTGGGAATACGTAAGTCGGGTCTAGTCGGTTTTAGATGCAATTATATGAATGAAAAAGATAATTATTTTTGTACATATGGTTTTACACACATTTTATATCTCGTAACGCACGCGATTTAATAGATCCCGCTAGACAAGCTAAGGATTAATTAGGAGGCGGTTATAATGACAGGAGAGACTCCCGCTGTCTCCCTACGCGTATCGAGCATCAGCCGTAAACTTCTTCTCGTAGCGCGGTATATCGACCTTCGCTCACGGCGAAGGTTGTCCCGGCACCGGATAATGCGCGCCGCGTTGCGCAGGTGATAAAGTTCAATTACGCGCTCTCCATCCTTGCGGCTGCTATCGAAGCGGGGCGCACATCCGGAGATGCGCAACAGATTTAAACGGACGTTCTCGCGACTCTCGGCACTCTCGCTATGAAGCAATTATACGGTTCTGCGAATCCCACATGCGTGCGTGCGTGCGTGCGCGCGATTGTCAACAGCCTCGTAACTCCTTGTCGCTTTCAGGCCTGGCCGCTCGAAGAAGAGGAGCGTTCCTCCATTCTTCGAGCGTGTCAAGTCTTTCTCTCTATCTGCGTCGTTTCCTCCGCGATCGACGACACGCGACGTGCTAACGATGGCATGATACGCCGCGATTTTCAAGATATTCAAAATGCTTAGAAAGACTCGGCAGCCGGCAATGATGCCAATCATTAAAAATAATAATCGTTTTAAATTAATTTTTTTACTTCGGTATATTGTTTGACTTTTAATTACAATACGTTCAGAATTTTAAAATGATTTTGAAGATTCTTTCTCTTTCTCACTGTCAAATTCGTAGTGTCAAATTATACTCAATTTGAGTCATTTTTAACCATTATTCCTAGATTCCACTAGGTCGTTACCGCTGCTACTCGATATATCGTTAATTTAATTAAATCCATGGAGTTAAAATAACTCCGCGTGTACTTGGCACGAGACACTACCGTGTCTCTTGATACTATTTTGTGTTAAAATAATAAATTTTGACACATCTATAGTACTTAAAAATAATAAAGTGTTATTTAACTCAAGGAATTGGTTTAATTTTCATCCTTTAATATTTAACAGTGCGCTCTCTCTCTCTCTCGCTTTTTTAAAAATATTAGTAACTAATGCCAATGATACTCGAATACCAACACATTTCTCTCTCAACACCAATCAATAATTCGTATTAATGCTGACATGAGCACCGTAGCCACATTGATACCGATCCCGTGTGCATCGGTATTGCATACCGATATATCAACTCGTAACTGACCAACGTTGCACATAGGCGGGCCGCTATGTACCACGTATGCGTGACGTATCTTCCTCGATCTCTCGTTTCTTCCGTCGTTGTAATTGCGAACTCTCTCGCGGCTCTCAGAGAGCGACCGGCACACCGTCGCCGCCGCCACCACCGCCGCCGCAGATGAATTATATCGGCGGTGTCCGGGCTCGCACGGTGGCCTGCCGTGATGGGTCTCGTGTACGGAGGTGAGAGTGTTCACCGGGCTTGATACCTGACGGCCGTCGGCCACAGAAAAGAGATCGTCCGTTCTGACGCTCGTCACTCACGGGACGGTGACGGAAATTATCCAATAAATAAACAGATAAATAGAAGAATTTTCAACGCGACGCGCCCGAACGAATGTATCTTCCTTAAGAATATGCCGCTTTCACGACACACTCTTTGATCTTTAGGTGGATCGTGATAATAATTCGCAGATTATATTGAAAGCAGAACAAGCATAAAAGCAGGAAAAGCATATATTAAATTAATTATATTAAAAAGCAGGACAAGATCAGAAGAAATACGAGGGTTGTAATTGAAGTTAGTGGCAACACAAACAATCATAAGTCGTATTTGATAACTCTAATACTATACTATTGTTCTAACTGGGATTCCAGTTGCATTCGTTGTACATTCACACAAGACGACACAACCCATTCTGTCAAGTGATTTCGTGCGGAGAAGTCATCAAATAAAACGTCTGTATGTGTATGCAACGTTCTAAAGTATGAAAGGCGCTGACCTATCTTACGACAGTCCGATATGGTAAGACGCTGTTACCACAAGGTTCCCGAAGACGACGATGCATAGTTGCATAACCATATGTACATAAGGAGAATTATCCAATCGCATTTTACGCGCGTCCTTAAAAAAGAGAGAGAGAGAGAGAAAAAAAAATGCGATTGAATAATTTTCTGTATGCATATAGTTATGCAACTATGCAAGTTTGTCTGGATAGACCCCAACAGTCACTTGTAGTTTTATCTTTCGCAACCTGGATCTCGATTCAGGATCGTTATTCTAATCTCGTGAATATACTTTAGGGCGTTGCACATACAGACTGTATTGTATTTGACGACTTCCCCGCACGAAATCACTTAATAAAACGGGTTATGTCGCCTTGTGTGAATGTACAATGAATGCAACTGGCAGCCCAATAAATCAGTAGTAATATTAGAGCTATCAAATACGTCTTATGACAGAGTTGCCACTACTTTATTTACAACCCTCGTATAAATGTATCTCGGAAAATGTACTTTACGTTGGGCATAAAAATTATAAATTATTATTCTCGTTAAAATTCTCGTTAAATTTATGGTTAATTTATTGTAAATTAAATACGAAGGGCTTTTAGTTGTAAAATCTCAACACGGCGTGTAAGATAAACTATAAGAAAATTGAAAAGATCAATATAAAATAAAATTAAGATTTCAATATCGCACTGCCACTATTAAATGCGACAGGAATCCAATCCGAAGTGCTTGGCGAGTAGATCTGTCGCGTTCGACGCCGTTCAGAATCGTCGGATCAGCGAATCGCCGTTCGTAAGACCCGAGTAGAAAATAACGCAGCCCTAGTATATTCTCGAATATACATTGCCATCTGAAAAGATACGCCGATTGTATCGGCGCAACATGCGCGCGCGTAAGCAAGGGCGGTGCTTTTTCATGTCACTAACGACTCTAGACACTCGCACGCCACGGCTCCGTTACTAACAATATCCTCCTGAATGGATTATTATGCCCCATCCGTTCCGACGCGTATATGCGGCCGTGATATTCCAACCGGGGCGCATTGTGCGGATTCTTTCTCGCGGCGTGGCACGGCGGGCCCCCCCGATAAGAGCGAATCAAGAATGAGCAAGAAGGACCACCGCGGGAAGGGAACGACGGGGGGACGGGCGTGAGGAAAACGCGTCGATAATCATTCGATTTCAATGCGGCGAGATATTCTTTGCGGCTATCAACCAGCGCGCCTTACATAATGCTCGGCCGAGCACAACCGAGAACAAAGGACGCGTTCTCAGGGACGAATTGTGCTCGTCGGGTGCTTAACGCGCGCTGCTAAGTTGGTCAAGTCGATTTGCGCGAGTCGCCGCCCGTAATGATCCGCTGTCCGGGATCATAAGCCCTGGCGTTGCACATCCCCTGCGATTTCGCATCCTCCCGTCTCCCGTGTGCGTGCGCGCGCGCGCGCGTCTGCACATTTATAAATATTCATGCAGACACCTCAAGGCTCCTCCGCTGCGTTTAAGGACAAACGCGCGGCCAATATTAAAAGCAGCAGGGTTCGGTCTATAAGTAGAACGAGGCTGCATTTAGAGGATCTAGAGCTCGTGGAACGTTGAACCAAATTCTCTCGTCTTGTCTCGAGGGAAGATAAATGCGTTCAGTATGAATATATTAACTAATGAGAGTCTGACCGAGTTTGACTTAAACGCGATATACTATATATACTTTTAAATTCAACCTGTAACTTTAATTAGTATTCTATATACATGTACCTAATTCATAATTTTTATTAGTCGAATTATTTCGAGCCATATTAATATTAATAATAATAATAACTTTTATCCTTGCGTAAATAAAATAAAATTAGTGGCACTGTAGTAGTTTGGCTGTTAATTTATTATATATACGTATACTTGCTATTTTTATTTGCTCCTTGCTATAAATAATTGTTATGAGAATTTATTCAGCAATATATATTTGCTTAAAAAAAAAGTCTCTCGTTTCAATTCACTTCTGCGAAGAGACGAAGGTGGAATTCCGGTAGACGAAATCGATGAGTCATCAAGCGATCAAAGAAGTTTTTCGGCGGAGCGCGAAACACGATCAATCGCGGGAATTTTTTTTCCGCATCGATCAAAGATCCAGCTACCTTTCCCAATTGAATCGGAATTCAATCCCGGGCTTATAAATAGCCACGCGGTCGAGAGTGAAGATACAATGGAGCGCGACGCGACGCCGAGCACGCACTTAAGCCGATACTGAATGCTCGCGCGGCAGCGGCGGCTTAACAACCAGGTCAGTGTTTTTCGCTCCAGTTGTGTTGATATGTATAATCTCGGTAATTATATACTATCTCGCCGGTGAGGATTTGCCCATCGGGCCGCGCGCACTCGGCAATGAGGTACCCACATTTTATTTCGTGCTCCAATCACAGCTGATTGGCACTGACTGTTATTTGTCGAGCGAGAGCCGAAAGGAGCAAGGAGGAGGTGGAGAGAAAACAGACATTCTGCTTATTCCTCCGATAGCTCACTCCTACGTGTTCCCGTCCAGTCTCTCGGGGCACAACTCCTCTTCTCTCGCTTACGCGAGCGAGAAACCCTCGGACGTTAAACATACCGAAGGGATAACACTGTCGGAGCGGGGTTGAAATTGCCCAGGCGCGCGCTCTTTCTCTCCTTCTCCCCCGTCTCTCTCCCTCTTTCTCCCGTTGTGTGTTGAATTTCTACTGAAATAATTATCGTGCTCGTTAAAGCGCCGATAAGTATTATTACTGGAATTATCGGACCGCCGCGCCGTCCGTATTTGCCCCGCCGCGTGGAAATAAAATTATAACGACCTCGTTATAGCTGACTATAAACAAGCGTTTCGATCTTATACAGCGAACTCGTAACGATCCTCGTGCGTTACGGTCCCGGCGACGAGACGTGACGAAAGCGACTTTCGCCTGCCAATATGCAGCGTATGGCAAAATCGCGTTGTCGGCATTGTCATAAGATTTTATTATGCGTCGATTTTCTCCCTCTCTCTATGATTTTATGATATAGGATAGCAATATCTCTTCTTCTTTTTTTTTCAAGATATATTTCTAAATGTTAATTTATAATTTATCAATCATATAAAACGCAATGCTTATGCGATTTACAAAATCACAATAATTTCAAATACTAAAAGTATTCGAAGGTATAGAAATTGTCGAGATGCAAATATCTGATACAGATCGGGAATTAATGGAAGACATACGATGATTAGTTATCCTAATCATTCTGCGCTTTAAATCACAGTTACATTAGTACGATTGGTAGCATGCCGCTGCGCATTTACGGTGGCCGTGCATCGTTGCATCATTCATGAGGTTCATTGAGCCCGTGCCAGTTCGTGTTCCGGGCCCGCCGCGCGCCGCCGCTGCTGCTGCTGTTGGGTTCGCTTGAAATATGCGCGAAAAACCGGTCAAGAAGATGCCATATCCCTGATTAGCGTCCATTCATCGGACAAGGCAAAGGTCCTCTGCCTTTCGTCGTCCCTTTCTCTCGTCTTCCCCTCCCCCCCCTCGCTTTTTTCACGCTACTATCGACAGGTCCCTTATAGTCGCACCTTTGGCCGCGTATATCCATAGTGATTTGCACACCGCATCAATGCGATGCGAGAGCGTGTATACATGCATTACGCTCGATCCGGCCGTTAACGACTTCATCAACGACTGACTGATAGCGTAAAGGACGAGCCGAAGACACGAGCGAGGATAGCTGTTGCTGCATGAAAGAAGCGTCTTCCGGCGGACACGCTCGCACACGAAGGGAAAATAAAAGGGTCCTAGGCTGTTTGCCGAAGGACGCGATCGGCTTCTTGCTCGCCCTTCGCGATCCTTTGCCGTTTCTTTGGTATCGGAACTCTGTGGATACCTTTGTGTTAATATAACCTTCACTTCAAGTCAAGTATGCGTGCGTCCGAGTCAAGTCACATATGCACGCCCGGGCTTTTCTTCTTCTCTCCTCCTTTCATATTAAAATGCAAACTAATTCAAGGTAAAAATAACTGGCTCCAAAAAGAACTATTTTTTCTAATAATATTTATCTACTTGGCAAAAAAGAGGATGTAGGAAGTATTTATTTTTACTTTAAGAACGTCATAAGTTATATAAGTCATAAATGATGAGATCGCTTTGTATTCGAGGCTATCTCACGAAAAGAGAGGATTATCTTAAATGAGGATTTGAATTGAAGTGCGCTTTGATATCAAAGAAGCAGGCACGAACGAGCTACTGCAAAGAAACTAAGAATCCGCAACGAATGTTCGGCGATATTACGTAACTCACATATGCTCGTTAAGGACTGATTTTACGGCTGTTGCCGCGAGTGAAAGTCGGACTAGTCGAAAGAACTGTGGCAAAAAGGGAACGTATCTCGACATTCATACGGGCTAACGTGATCATTCAAAAGAATTTCGTTTGCCAAGATCAACGAAATGTCTATCAATTTATTGTTGACCTTAGATCTCAATTACTCCGATTTACTGCTGTTCACATATATCAATCTAAAATTAGAACTATATATAAAGAGAAACTGCAATCACAAATTAACTAAAACAATACCATTTAAAATATGAAATGTTTTATAATCACTTTTTAATGTTTGCTCTTAAAATGGATTAAAAGAGAAGATTTTATAATTAAATATTTATTTAAATATATTATAATATTTGTTATCTAAATATTATATTAATTATACACTACATTGCAAATCATTGCAACGTAGTAAAATAATTGCATTAAAAAATTTTCTTATATAAAATCCATAAAAATGGCTATAAAAACGCTACAGTATTAATTCAATTTTATCGCAAACATATGCGATTCTCAACACAGAACTATTAACCTTTAACCCGGCTATTTAGGTCTGTATTATTTACAATATTTACATAGCATAGACACTTATTTTCGTTGACTCGTTAATTTCTCATTCTCTATTTTGATTTTCTTGCCGCACGTTATTGCCCTATAAAGACTTAGCGCCGTACCAATTAGGCAATCATTACGAAAATCGCCAGAAAGCAGTTCCCGGCGGAAAACTATCGTTATAATTCACTTTTATTACGAGCGGCGTGGCGGTGATTCTCGGGTCATACGTACGACTATAAACGCGTAATCGAAGGCTGAGAACGGCCGACGGACTTTAAAGGGTAGACCGACGTATCGAACGAAGCGGCAGCGGCCGCGGCGGCGGCAGCGGCGACCAACGGCCATAGTCTTATCCGGCCGAGTGAAAGAAGAAGGCGATGCGGACGGGCGATAAAGAGCGAGATGGGCGAAGCGATAGATAAATATATCAAAGCGGATCGGAATGCGCGTCTCATTGAAACGAAGGGGTAGGGCCGGCCGGCCGACCGACCGGTGGACTCGGGTGGTGGTGGTGTTGGGCCCACCGTCGTGCTCCTTAGAAACGCGCGCCATGAGAAATTGCCGGTTTTCCCACGAAGCGCTCGACGAGCTACCGGGACCGCAATGCAGCGCAGCGTAGCCGCGCTGCAACGATGCAGTCGCGCTCGCAAATGCGCCTAAAGGTCTCCCCCGGACGTCTACTAGCGCTCTTTCTCTCTTTCTCTCTTTCTCTCTCTCTCTCTCTCTCTCTCTCTCTCTCTCTCTCTCTCTCTCTCTCTCTTCCTTTCTTTCTCTCTTTTTCTCATTATCTTTCCCCATCTTTCTTTCCTTCGTACTATTCTTCTCTTTCTCTCTCTCTCTCTCTTTCCTTCGTTTGTTCCTCTCCCCGGCACGGTCTATCGGAAATATAATTGGCGCTTTGCAAATCCATTAACCGACCCCGTGTGGCAAGTGGCGTTACCACGGCATTACCACCGCTGGGTCCCCTCCTCCGTCCCTACGCACTAATTCATAGTTTCATGCCTTCCCGCTGCTTAAAGACTTAATGGAGGCCGCGCACGCACACACTTAGCGATTGCCGGTGTGTGTGGACACGCAACGCGTGTGCGTGGCAGAAAAACGATACCGCTTCCGTTGAGGAGCACGTCGAAAGTGTTACAGCGTTTGTATACTAACGATATCTCGCGGTCTATCGCGTTTCTCCTTTTTTCCTGGTATACAGCATCCGCAAGAAGATCACGGGAGATAATAAAATTAATATATCGTGCTCGCGCATGAAACAAACTTGCAGGATGTGACTAGAAGCGTCGCTAATTTCTTTTCATCAATTATGCAAATTGTATTTATCTATAATACAAATATGATTATCTGCCATTTTTGCACAACTCGTTATTTTTGGTTTATTTTAAAGCGTTCAGAGAATAATGAATACGAGACAAAGTGGAAATTCTGAATATTTAATCCTTTTAAAAGCTATAAAAATACTGAATATATATTAAAAATATTGATCTATATAACTTACGTTTATATGAGTTAAAACTTCTCATTTATAAATAAATTAATTTAAATTTCATACAACGATTTAAGTGAAGGATTTTTGCGTTATTATTTAATTAGTTCTGCTATTTATCTACATTTTGCGTGTATTTAATCGTAAGAGTTGTTACGGTGTTAAACATATAACGATATCTGGCATTGCCACCTCGTCATCTACGTTAAAACTTTATTTTTACTTGCACACCATTCCGCTTGACGGCTCATACAGCGATGTTTGCGCGAAAGTCGCTCATCCGCGATGCCACGAGGAGGATTGGCTAGATAGAGAGGATGTATTTGAGGCTACCATTAAGGCTGGTGATTGATAATGCCCGCAGACTCGTTCTGCGCCATCGCGTCCGTCCGATCAAGGTCTCCCTGGGTGCGCACCGATCGAGCAAAAAGCGAGAAGGGCGAGGCGGTCGGTCGGTGCGCACCGACGCAAACCGAGCTGCAAAAAGCGAAAGAAACCGCATCTCGGCTGCATTGTCACTGGTCGCCTCGCCGCGAAGCCCTCCCCCCCTGCCCCTTTTTTACGTCCGCGCCAGGCAATTACCGCTAACACCGGCAGACGGCTCGGACTCGTGATTATCGGCGAAAGTGATAAACCGATTTCTCTCGGGGCGATCGCCGGCATTCCTAGATCGTTGATCTAGAGAGGCGTGCGGGTTAACGCGGCTGACTTGGCATCACCGAGAGGGTTGCTTTATATCGCTCCATCGTTAAAAAGAATCATCGTTATGTTAATAATTTTATATTTAATATTATATTTAATATCATATTTAATGTAATTTAATTATTCATACGTAAAAATTTCTAATAAGGCTTCTCATGTCCTCCGCCCCTTCTCAATCTTTTTTCAATTAAATTTAAATTAACTGAGCTTTTAAAAAGTGAATTATGGCATATTTTTGGTCGTACCAAATCCTTTAAGTTTTCAATATTTTTCCGAAATAGAAGTAAAATATCTGTTTTAATAACAAAAAATCGGCAATGTATCGATTGTGGTGAAAAAAAAATGAAATTTAAAAGCAGGAGGCAACACTGCACTATCCTTGTGGTTGACAGATATTATTATCAAAATACGGCAGCGATATATATAAAAATTGCATCAGTCGTCGTTTCTTAGTGACAGTAGATACACGAGCGGATTCTAACAATAACAGATGCTTTTGCGAAGCGAATTGGCACGAACATCGCGACGGGAACGTCCAACTTTTCGTCGGCAGGACGTCGCGAACGTCGCGAGCTCAAAAGACACGGCACCGGCGAGGACTATTACGAGAACTGCTAGAATAAACAGGCGCTGGTTTCTTTCGTAGCGTTAGGCGTTAAGAAGGCATTAACAGCGCGCGACCTTGCACCTTAACACGCGCGTTACCTCGTAATAGCGCATGCGATTCATAATAGTGAACGCCGCGCTACGGCGGCGGTGACGTGTGAAAGGAAAATTACGGAGATAAAGTAGACGTAGCGGCGCTAGCGCGGAGGTGAATCCTCCTCTCTTCGTTATATCCTCAGGATAACGTCATAATGCGTCGTGGACGTGGAAAGCAAACGATCGAAGGAGCGCACGGGAGGTGAGCGCGCGGAACGACGCGATACAAAGAGACAAAACGCAAGACGCAAGTCCCATCCCGGCGGCCTCACGTGCGCGCACCGCTCCCTTCGTGCACGGGGATGACAATGCATCTGCTAACTAGCAAAATGCTAATATTTACTTAACCTCGACGTAGGTGGGGAGGAAGGTAGTTGCGCTTTCCCCCCCCTCTCTCTCTCTCTCTCAATCTGATGGAGATTTAGCGAAGACGCACGCTGCAACGACAAAGAGAAGAGGAACGGAGAGGAGTGACGCAGCAGCAGCAAAGTGCGCTGCGTATCCTCGACGATATTTTCCGTCGGTGGAGATCGGCCAGCGTAAGCTCACTGCCTACGAGCCTCACATGGAGAAAAACATTAGACGAGTATACCCGCGCGCGATGATTCGGCGGCTTTCGCGTTCGCGAGCGAGCGTATCCGCACGCGGGCACGTGAAGCCGTGGAAAAGCAGTCATCAAAGCGGCCTCTTCTTGCTCATCTAGCCTAGTTTACAGTGCCCGCGATTTATTTACTCGTACGTGAACCCTTTGCCGCGCCACACGTAAACGCTCGGTCCAAGTCGCCGCAGGCGCAGGAATTCGCTTCTCGACAAGCTGTACGAGCCTTCGTTAATCTGTTAATGTTAGGTCCAGCGTTAGGTTGCATATAAATGTGCGAACGTAGATAGATACGGCAGAGAAACCGGAATAAGCGCGATAAATTGCATTATTTGCCTCCTAAGTCCGCGTTACATTTCCCGCGAATTTGAATTAAAAAATTGCCGTAAACACAAGAAGTTATCTTATAAGATAATTTTGTGACACGAGATGTGGCTTCTACTTTCTTTTAAAATCTTATCTCTACTAACTATATGTCAATAAGCAATCATTAGACACTATTAAGTCAATTTTTTGTTAATAACGGTCCAGATAATATTAACTTTAACTTTAAGTTGTCGCTTTATATTTCTTGGGAAATTTTCCATAACCATTCTCTTATTTTATTATACATCTTGACCCCTTTATTGAAGAACTACAAGTCTAGAGCTAATCGAGAATAGTTTCCCACAATATAAAAGAATATATACTATTTTTCTTTTCTCTCAATACAACTGAATTTCAGACAGTCGACAGGATGATCCGAAACAATGTTCTCCGTGTGTGTACATCTAGTACAAGCTCACATCATCGCATCGGCATTAACCAGGATGCGAAAATCGCCGAGGCTGGATTCCCGGATAAGTATCCCCAGTTGAGACTAACGAGCCGCCTTTAACTTCAGTCATCCGCGAGCGAAACAGCCGTCGACACGTCACGTTCCATCGGCACGTTTTACGAGCGCGCGGCAAACGCTTAGAATTTCGAGAGGCATGCGAAAGATTGTTTTCTGGATCCTTGGCACGGCTAAGCAACTAAACGAAAGAGAGAAGACGAGAGAGAGAGAGAGAGGGAGAGGAAGACAGATAGAGAGAGCGAAAAAGGATGAGGAGGAGGAGGACTCGCGAAAGGTTTTCCTTCGGGTCTAGGAAACGTCCGGATATGATAATAAGCGAGGCTCGCGCCAACGTTGTACGTCGAGCACGATCCGAACCCCTCGGAGCTACGTACCGGGCCTCTCGCATCAACGGAGAGAACCAGTCCTCTTCCCTGAAGTCGCTGTCACGACCACCGGGAACGTCTCTGTTCCGCGGAACGTCTTTTAAATCTCCTTGCGCCGCGCCGCGGCCGTTGCGAGAGAGAGAGTCACGCCTCTTCGATCCGTTCCGCACAATATGCACCCAATGCTGGAGAGGTGCGCATCACCGAGAAGGTAGAAAGATTTCTAGTAAAACCGACTCACTCGCTCGCGCGCTCGCGCTCTCGCCCGTCCGTTCGCCGCATGATGATATTATTCTACGTAACGAATGCAGCGTATGCCAGCCTTGGGAAACGCGAGTAAGTACCGATAAGTCGGCCGGCGAGACGTGGACGTTCGCCGCCAATGAAATGCGTCGTCAATAAATCGGTCTAATTAGGAAACTAAATCAGCAAACGTTTGGTTTTAATCCTCGCCGTTAAGAGGCTTACAGATTATAAATTCTATAAATTAATTAATGATATTTAGTATTTTTTATCCACGGTAATCTGATAACAAATAATCTTTGATCATAAAGAAACGAAGATACTTTCTGTAAGAGAGAGAAGAAGAAAGTTAAATAAAAATAAGTTTTTTAACCCACACACAGCTTTATTATCATCTTATATACTTCGTGTAGATGGATTTGAAGTAAAGAGGCTTTCCTGGAATGATTTTCGTAAATTAGCATAATGGTGTAAACGAATAGGCGGTTACTACACATTGAAGAGCGGTGTTGTGTCGGAGCAATTATTAAGCAAAAGTACGGGAACGACGTGCGAGAACAACGCGGGCGAAAGAAGGCGGTCACGAGCGCGTCTTCAGGCGCCTCGAAGTCTTCAATTGCGCAAATATCTCGGGGAGCCCCCGATGGAAGGAATTAACATAATGCCGGGAAGCATTAGGCCAGTGAGCGCAAATTGTGTGGCGGGCATGGAGCTCAAAGAGGCAATGAGATGTAAGATGGAGAAAGAGAAAGAGAGAGATCGAGAGGAAGAGAAGAGTCAGCAAGGAGAGAAAGAGGGAGACGAAAAAGAGAGTCGAGAATGGTGGGTAGATAGGTAGGTAGGCAACCGTAGAGGAAACCGTACTTGTCCGCGTCAGCCAAGGAAAAGTCACCAGGGTGGTTAGCGAAACGAACTTGATCTACGCATCCCGCTTAACTGCCGCTAATCGGTGCCGGTTAACGGAAATAGATGTGTCGGATTTCCACTCCGGATCTCGCCATATAGACTCACGAGATTATTCATCCAGGCTTATACGAGCAGGATATGTTATCATGTTAGTCTCACTTATGAGAAAGCGAAGTTTTTATTTACGAAAATATATAATATATTCACCTTACTTATCAACTTCTTGTTCTATATGTTGTACAGAGAAAAATGTACGAGATGCAAATATAATTAAGCATTGGATCTTGTAAATGATATATTGCAAAAATTATTTTGCAATATATTTATACTTAATCGATTCTAACTCGAAACTTTTGTATTAAAATAATAGAAGAATTAAAGAAAAATGTTTCTCTCGACTTCAATCTCTTCTCGTGAATCAATAGGCACGCTCGTTATCGCGCTGGTATCTCACGGCAATAAGCCTTATAAATCAGAAATAGAAAAATCGGATTTTAAGACTGATCATAATGAGCGCAATTAATTCTCAGTGCGTCTCTCTTTATTGGTTTACGCGATTAATATTCTCAAGCGAATCGTGGACGTTTTATGAGACGTAAACTCTAAGTGCACGAAGAAAGGAGGAAAAAAGGGAGGAAGCGCATACGAAAAATTATGGCGGAAAAACACCGAGTTGTACGCTGATAAAATTCGAGATTTTATCATCCTGAGCAAATAACGACGTCGCATCTTGCAATAATGATAACTATTTATCATTTTTGTCATATGAAGATAATTAGGCGTAAAAACGAATCGAAATTCAGAGAAGTAATGCTAATAATAAAAAAATTAAGGATTCTTCATTTAGGTTCCTAATTTTTAAATATTCGGACTCTGTTTAAAAAAATCAGGGAATTTAAAAAAATATAAAAATGCATTAAACTCACTGTGGCTGCTTAAAACATAATTTCAAAAATTTTGATAAAATTGAATCACACCTTTTTTTTAGTTACGGAGCAACATTTCTTTATCATCTTTTGAAATTAGTTGCAAGTTCGTATTTAATTATTGCGTATCCTTTTAATTATTTAGTTTGCATTTGATTTAAGAAATTTTCCTTCAAAATTATGATCGAAAAAATATAATAAACGTGAAGATGAAAACCTGTTAAAACAAAGAGGCTATTCTAATTTTCGTGTCCTCGATCGAGTTCACGGTCATAGGCGAGCCGATTCGCGCAACACGCGCTAACGGTAGGCCGACGCGCGAGCCATCGAAAGTCCTTCTTATCCAAACGTGAAAGTGTTGCGTGAAAAACAGGTTATTACTGGTTATTACGGGTAGTTACAGGTGGTTACAGGTAGTAGTTGGGGGGGCAGAGCGTCGGTGCTCCTTCGCACTTCCTAAAGGCTGTTTCTCAGCCGGAGCGCCGACCCTCCTTCCCTTTTCGTGACGCAACGGCATCGCGCTCCTTCTTCTCGCAAAGCCACGAGGCTGATTCCTGCGGTTCGGTGCCCAATATCGCCGTTGTGCGACGACGACGACGACGACGGTATACGTTTTCGCGGTGTAACTGACCTGTCTCAGGGAAACCCTAGTTGCCGCGGTACGGGAGAGGAGAACCGCAGACCCGTTCGATTCTTTCTTTTTCCTTTGGCGCCGTCTTGCCGACTAACTGCAATCCAAATGCCAGTCGCATTGCATCGACGAAAGCGGCCGAGCAATCGGCGAATGTCGCGAAACATCGAGCGAAAGAGGGAACATTTCGAGCATGAAAAGCTCGTCGAAATTGGGGATTCGATCCTTGTTAGATCGAAACAAATAATTATAATAAAGTAATAAGAAAAGATAACGCAAAATATTATTATAGTTTGAAAATAGTACTATACACAATTTGGAAGTTTTGTATGAAAATGTGCAGTTTCTCACACGTACACGCAATATAACTTTAATATTATTTCAAAATTATATTTGTAACATAACAATTATCTATTTTAAAATTATTTTAGCAACATTTTCCAACTCTATAACTGCCGATAAGTGGCTTCTTTCGTCGCGTTACTCCCCAGATGATCCTTCCCAGATTTCCGAGTACAGCGCTCATAAACCGTCGCTCGCGGGTCAACGATCTCACGAAAGCGGCCAACGTCCGCTTTCATCGAATCCATCGAATTTGCAATCGAATTTGCTACGTCGGCTCGTTGCTCGTCGCCCGTCTCCGACACCGATCGCCTGAGAATCGGTTCGCGATGCTGATGCTGGAGCAGCAAGCTCACGACGGGGAGAGACGACGCGACGCGGAGAGCGAGCGGTAGTAAATCTAAATCTCATTGCGCGGTCGTTTATTCGCGAGGCGGCAGGGTGCGCGACGCAGGGTAGGGGCAATTATGGAAGCATGAATATTTATGGAAACTCGTGCACCGTGTAATCTTTACGAGACAACGGCTACGGGACGTCGCCCGACCGACCGGCTGGCCGATCGCCGCGGCGCGTGATGCTTCACGGTTTACTTTGTCGGTGCGCGCGCTCGCCGAACTCAATTATCCTCGCGCTCGCACTCGTAAGACGTAAGATGGTGAGACGAGACGAGAGAACAGAAGACGAGGGGACATCCCTCTGTCTCTCTCATTTAGGCGAGAGCGAAGAAGCTAACAATAAAGATCGATTCCTCGCTTAAGCAGCTACCTCTACACCGGTAACGATAACTATAATATTCCGAATGCGAGCTTTCTCCTATACAGTAATATTATTCGTTACGAACAGAATTAATAAGGAGAGATATAATTAATTTTGAGCACTACCGAGTGTATATAGGTACAGAGGGAAAAATTGAAGTCGAATGCAGTGATTTAAACACAGAAGAAATAGACCGTAGTAGATTTCAATCGATCGGTTTCGAGTTCGCTTCGCTCTCAATATAATTTGGAGATGTATTATAATACATAAAATAAAATAATAATATAATTGAAATAATTGAGATCCTGAAATAACTGAGAATAAAAATTAAGTAATCGAGTTAAAGGAATTATTCTAATTGTATTGTAGTAGATGTTTCAATTTAAGCATTAGCTTTTATTTCTGGTAAACATACTATATATATACTTTTTCATTTTCCTAGAGATCTTTCCATTCTCAGTACCGCGATTTATATGAACAATTAAGTTAAATGAAAGTAAATTTATAGTTTTTTTTTTAGAAAATATAATGCTATGAATGTATCTCATGATTTATTAAATATTTTTTACGCTGCGCTTCAAAACTTTTTCAAGGAATCATTTTAGGAAGGCAAAACGATCCGTTATTAAGAGAAAGTTGCCTTCAAATTTTATTTTATTATTCATTATCTTTTTCTCTCTATCTCATTATGCTGTACCCGTTTCTAACGCGCCCTAATGCATCCGTTTATTTCACTCCACCACCTCAGGGCCCCGGGCCCGATTGCAAACGACCGAATGATGGCGTGCGGAACGTCGCTACCGTGGATCATCCCGCGTCTCGTCGTCTCTCTTTCTCAAGGCACAGATATACACGTAGCGAGCTAGTTATCCCCGTCACGTAATCGCACGCGATAAAATAGCCCGCGGCCCGACAGAATGGTCCTCGCATTTACGACGGGCGCGCTCGTCTTTTAATGACTGCTCCGTCTAATTACTACCCTCGCCTGTAATATGTAATGATCGCTACGCCCGCGAACGCGCGCCCGTACTTCGTTTTAGAATTAGTGGCATAATTGCCCGGTCGCAAGTTGGCGAACGGTTTATACGGCGCAATTGGCGCGCCGCACGTTACGCAATTGTACGAGCGAGCAAGTACTTATCACGAAATGCAGCGCGCGAGCCGCATGCATCGTTCGCCTTTTTTTCAAGGGAGAGATTTAAACCAACTTAACGATCTTACTCTAACAGATTATAAATTCCGAATTACAGGCTCTAGAGAGCCTCGATCTCTCGTAGGGAAGAAAAATTGTTGATTTATGATTGTGCATGCGTGTGCTCTTGACCAACTTTGCTCTCTGCTCGCGAGTTGCTTAATTGAATGTCTATTTCAGTTGCTTGCGTGTTCTGTTTCTGTCAAAACATTTTAGCTCTTCTGTTATTACAAAACTGAAACCGATATTAAAAATTAAGATATTATTTAAAAATACTAAATTAAACTATGAAGAAAAGAGATAGTACAAATTATGTTGTATCGATATAATTATTGGTGATGTAAACAACACCATTTGTGTTTCTCATATCAAGATAAGTTGTTGAACATGTTACGAGAAAGAATTAGCTCACCTACGTAATATTTTCTCCGATTACTTAACGTATACCGCAATCGCGAAATAATGCTATTATTACATTCGCTTATTCTGCAATTAGCACGGCCGTTACGTAGCTTGTTTTACTAATTAGCGTACTATTAGAAGGCCGATCGTCCGCTTTCAGACTCATTCAATAGAAGTCATTGAGAGCGAGACATGCATTCTCACTCTTAATGGCGTTGAACGCGGAAATCTCAATTATTTCTCACGTAATTATGATTATTATTCCCGTTATTGTTAGTTTAATCATCAGCTTGCTTCCTGATCCGTATGCAATTTGTCAAGTTGATGAGATTCTTTATAATTGAATGTGTGGCGCAACTTTTGCTGTAAATGCATCTTAAGAAATTAAAAGACAGAAGATTTACTTTTTTCTTTGGCATTCTGTTGTGAATTCAAGAACCTGTTTAAAAAAAGAACAAATTTAATTCCGCGTATGGATGCGTTTTATCAATAAAATAATTTAGAAAATAATTCTATAATGATTAAGATCGAAAAGATGAAATAATTTCAATGATTTTATATAGTGCGTCAAAAAATTGCTAAATATATTCGAAGACATTAAAAATATAGAGTTTTAGATAAAAATATAACTAATAGCCACTTGTTTCACAAAAATGAAATCACATAAAATTTCGAAGTACAAACACCTTATTGAAATAATGAACGTAATTAATAACAAATGCAAATTTTTTAAACGCGATTGCGGTATAAACGTTAATTACAGTATGACTAGCAAGTTTGTAAAACCATACCGTGCGTTTATCTTCGATTGTGCCTACTGACATTTAGGAATGCAGCTCACGGGAAGATCTCGCGGCTACGGGCGCGATTACTGATTAAAGCCCCGGGATAATTTCGAATTATCCCTTTTTCGTCTCGGAAACGCATTCCTTGCGCCTATCATCTCCGTTCGCGCGTTACGTCTATAGGCCGCCGCCTCCACCAGTCTACTAAGCACGTCGTAAGTCAGACGGCGCATTGTTCCCATGGCGGTGCACCGTACGTCGGCCGCGGTCGTATCGATACGGGATATGCTTCGCAGCCAATTATTATTGCCATTTAGATAAGGAACGCAGTTAGTTAAGGCTGGAGACTTCTAACGACCGGGCGTACGATGTATGCGCCTCGCTCGAATAGAACCAGCCAGCGATCTAGAAGAGAGTACAATGCGCCGAAGCCTCCTTCAAAAACTAATATGTTAAAGAACTCGTGCGACGATATGCTAAATCACACAAAGCAAATCTGACGATAAACCAAATGGAAAATCTATATAAATTTTTGGTAAGATTTTATAATTAAATTTGTTTTTTATTGTTTTCCTGAGAAAAGTTATCGTCTTTTTTATAAATGAGTTAAATTGAACAACTGCGAATATATAATTATTCAATAGAAAATACAAATTATTATCCCATATAGGGTTTTACTAATGGTCCTATTCTGGCCCAAAACTGGTCGCCAAGTCACCAATATTGGCGTGATAATGGCAGCCATGACTGGCCCAGCAGTGGGACTTCTCTGGAATGATAACTTCGGTCCAGCAATGGGTAACAATCATGGGCCAAACGTGGTAACCAATCATGGGCCATTAATGGTTAATCTGTCCTGCCAATATTTGACCATTAATGGCTAATCTATTATAAAATATAAATTTCTGGTAAATTCGAGAGGTCTGGAAAAAGAAAACCGCGATAAAAAGCGCTTAAAATGTGTAAAAGTAGCACACTTGTGTTTGTAGTGTGCAGTCTTGAAAAAATAAAGATATTATTTACTAAAATAAAGTTATATTAACGTCACATTAATCCAAAAGTGTGCCACACTTTATTATAAAAGTGTATGCCACGAAACTTATATACAAGTTGTGCAATGTGCAGTTCCGTCATCATTCTTATAACATCGTTCATCATATTTTAAATTTGAGAAACGGATCTCATCGGATGCCATCTATCGGATGATCTGATACTAGACGGCAACTAACCTCCTTAACACGCTTAATGCCAAGCATGGGCGAATACAGTAAGCCAAGTATTGGCCAATCATTGGTCACCATATGTCGGGCCAAACATTAGCGCCATAGCAAAAAGGAAAGTTCCTTTATCTGAATGGCACCCAATCATTCGCCAAGCATGGTCCACTATAGAATGCCAAGTATCGGCCAATTATCGGGTACCATATATCGGGCCAAGCATTGGCCCTGTTGTTAAGTCTGGCAAGCCCTTATAGTCTAAAAAAGGAAAATAATTATTATGAATCAAAATGCAAATAACTGAGTGTAAACCAGTATATATTTCTTTCACTTTATTGTTAAGATTCTGTCTCGATAGTTAAGAACCTTTTTGAATTTCAAAAAGACAAGAAGTAAAAGTATTTGCAATGATGAAACGATAGTAATTGTAAGAAGTTCACCGCGAGAGATGCAAATTCTAAACGAGCGCGATTATAGTAAGAGGGGATTTAATTACGGCGAAAGGAAGACACCGGGAATCGGTGCTTCGAATCTCAATAAGAATTTCGCTCCTCGTTCGCGCTTACTGATTACGGGGACTTAGAAGCGAGTCGAAGGAAAGTTTAGCGGTTTCTCACAGTCCGGCGAAGACCGTGATTTCGAGCCGTGCAGTCGAAGTAATCCGCATTTGAGACCAATTCAATCGAATTTCTCGCAACACCTTTTCGTCTACTGATTGCACCACCAAGAAAAAGCTGAAAGGATGAGTATTCGTGCCATTGAAAGGAAAATTTTCCTCTCGGCGTAATAAGTGTGATTGAGTGAGTGAGTGAGTGAGTGAGTGAGTGAGAGAGAGAGAGAAAGAGAGAGAGAGAGAGAGAGAGAGAGAGATATATAGATATAGATATAGATATAGTTTAATATGCCCGAGCAACTGCTAAAGGGCAAAAAGTAAAATACAAAAATCGAAATACAGAACAATAATAATAACAATAATAAAAATAATGCCAAGCATACACAGGCTCACTCTCAGCCTACATGCAACGCAAACAATCAACAAGAACTTATAACTAGCGCAACTTAAAAACTAATTTAAGACTAAATGTAACGAAGACAAAAATAGAGGGAACATGGCATGGGTTACCCGTAAGCGAAGTGGTCACTCGAATTCAGATGAAAATAAGAATAGACGCAGAAGACCTTTGAATGATGCTAAGGAAGATGCTGATGTAATACTGCTAGGAAGTGAGTGCCAAAAATATATGGCGGAAAGCTGGAATGAATTTCTGTACGTGACAGTTCTATGAGCAGGAATATGGAAAGATGAAGTGAAGGAAGCAGCCAAGCGATCGGACCTTCTAAGAGAAGGATCAGGAGAGGTAAACAGCTCACGTAAATATGTAGGAGAAGACAAATGCAAAATACGATACATCTGGCATCCCAGAAAATATAAGCGTCTATTCCTAACAGAAAGCCAACCTAACTGACGCCTGTAAGGCGTAATATGTTCGTCACGTTTTAAATTAAAAATAAAACGAACACAGCAGTTAATTAGTCGCTGCAATTTAGTATCCAACCCATCGCTCAGGCCATGATACACTAGGCAACAGTAGTCTATGTGAGGCATAATCAGAGTAGAGACAAGTTTGATTCTAAGATTGGTGGAAAGAGAACCCTTGTTAAACTTGAGATTATGCAACACATGATGGACCCTTTGTGAAATCAATGAGATATGTCGCGCCCAAGAGAGATCGGAAGTAAACATAACCCCAAGATTTCTCACCTCATGCACAAATGGAAGAGGCGTATTATTAACAAGGATAGGTGGTAAATTACTAAGATTAATTGCATTGACATACGCTTGACTTCCAAATATAATGACTTTGGATTTAGCCGGGTTGAGTTTAAGTCCATTCTTATTAGCATAGTTAAAAAGAGCTTGGGCATCCTTAGAAATTAATTCTAGAGCACTGAGAATATCAGCAGGTGAGCAAAGGCGAGAGAGAGAGAGAGAGAGAGAGAGAGAGAGAGAGAGAATGAATGAATGAATGAATTGATCTTTATTAGCCTTCTTGGCTATTTTTTACAACACATAATCTTACAATAATTCCTCTACATGAGGTATAATATATACTTTTAACTTCAGAGACA
The DNA here is from genome assembly GCF_003070985.1 of Temnothorax curvispinosus. Lineage (NCBI taxonomy): Eukaryota > Metazoa > Arthropoda > Insecta > Hymenoptera > Formicidae > Temnothorax > Temnothorax curvispinosus. Next base: position 33,913 of record NW_020221842.1, read on the forward strand.
GAGACAGAGAGAGAGAGAGAGAGAGAGAGAGAGAGAGAGAGAGAGAGAGAGAGAGATGGTTACACAGATCCGTGCTTGTGTAATATGGGCGATATCTCTCTTCATCACCGCCATATCTTTCCCGCTTGTATTTTTTTTAACACGTGATCTTCACTTCAATCTCTGCTCATGAACGTTTTAGCACGAATGGCATCCCGCTCATTACGTCGGTCGAATGATAAGAGGGGTAATTAAATCCCCTTTTATTAATCGCGCTCGTAAAATTTGCATCCGGCGAACTCTCTCGCGGTGAATTTCTTTACAATTACTATCGTTTCATCATCACAAATACTTTTACTTCTTGTCTTTTCGGTGTTCAAAAAGTTTCTTGGCTATCGAAATAGAATTAACAGTGAAATAAAAAAATATATGTCAAGCGAGACAACTGCAAGATTAAACTATATTGTATGAATCACTATATATTTATTGGTTTTTCTATACTTGTAAATTTCTTATGTCAATTCTTATGTCACATAACTCAAAGAAATTTATCGAAAAAAAAAGCTTTAGAGTCATATGTTGCAATTTTAGCCTAATATCTCTAGTATCTACTAGTTTAATATTTCTATTTTTAATTAAGCTTTCGATTTAATTACAAATGTATTTGATATGTATATAACGAGCGATTAAAATTCCATTTAATAAAGTTAAATAGATTAATAAGCAAATTTTAATAATGAAGGTCTTTATCTCAAAGCAAAAGACATGAATGAGTCGAATTCTTTCAAGCATAGTGGCGACATTCGATAGTTCGCGCAGAAATAGAGTCACTGTTTTCTCACGACGCGGTAACGATGCTCGCAAATCTCTTGATGCTCAAAGTTATGAAAGCTATCGCGCTTTTTACGGGCCGAGTAGACGAGAGATCGTCTACGACAACCGGGTTCCGGGAAGACGGGGAACTCCTCAAGGTATCGTTCTACCTCCCCTGTACACGGCGCAGATCTCATCTCAACGAGCGCTCACGTTACTCGTAGAGTATACTAATTCCGGGAAGATCCTAGGCGATGATCCTAAACGGACGCTTTCCTCATACGTGACATTTGTTTGCCGCGGCGAGAACACTGTCTGACGCTCGCAGCGAGAACCGACCACGCTGATTATCGTGAGCCAGTAGGGAGAGGATCGACGCAATTTAACGGTGTTATGCATCACTGAGTCGAGCACTGTATTGCAATTTTTCATCCCCTCGATAACGCAAAACATTCGATCTATCCGATACCCCGAGATACACAAGAAATACAAATTTACTCATTTTTTAAAGCTTATCTCTCAGGAAAGTTGTACATAATTACTCACGTATGGTCGCGGTTATATTTTCTTCATTTCATCACGCGGTATTTTCTAATATAAAAAAAAGGAAAGAGATTTTAGTTATTACAAGTGTATCTCTCGTATTCCGAGTTACTCGATTATTTCCACAAGAACACACGTAAATACCACGCCATGTTCTCTATACATCCGTCTGATGTTCCAAGTCTTATAGTTTTATGAAATAAGAGACCCGGGGTACACGCGCTCGTGGACAGCTAATTAAACGTCCGCGCGATGGCCGGGGGTTGTGGTCGTCGTAGTACGCGAATAAATCGCGCGCGTGTCCGTGCGGTGTGTTCACGTGCACGCGGGGCCCTCGCCGCGTCGCTATCTCGATAATAGAATGATCTATCTGCGGCGAGAGCGGCAACAATGAACGGGGAGCGCGGTATACCTATATACCGCGCGCTATCGCGGCCGAGGTACGCGTGGGCATTTGATCTGAGATAGGGGGAGGGAGAGGAGAGGGGGAGAGGGAAGTAAAAAGGTATCTAACCCAACAAATAACAATACGATATTGCCCTCACGTAGCCGAGCATCGAGGGCTCGGGATCGGTCATTACGCGCCGCCCGTGGGGTGCTCGGTCGCGGGTTAGAGTAAATGCACCAGTGAATGACCGGTTAAGGATTATTGTTAGGTCGGCCAATTTCTTTGCTGAGCGGAGATATTTCGCGCGGAGCGCGATTGGTAATAAACATTTGACGCGATATTTTCTATGGAGTAAGTTTTCTGTTATTGAAATTAATATTTTGTATTTTTTGTCGCTTTAACATTTTACGATTTTCGTTAAATATATTTCCTCAGCTTAGGATTTTGTTAACGTAGAGAACTTTAAAATTAAAGATACAAATAAGTTTTATTACACATTTGCTGCACCCTCAAAGAAATGTCTTCGTTTATCTTGATAAAAAATTATTTTAATCTTCGACAAAGAGTACTATGTGTTAATTAAAGCTCCAACCATTATCAATATAGTTATCACAATTATCTTTTAGCTACATGAAGTTTTAATATTTTCAGATCACTTAATCATTGAAAATAAATAACGCCGTTGTAAGATAATAAGATCAACGGTAAATGACCATGATAGATATCTAATAGAACGCTTTACTTTGTAGATAATAATTGATGATATTGTACCTCGAGTTTTAAAAGAATATACACATATCACTTTATACCACAGAAATGAGAAAAGATGTACACAGCGGTCATTTATATCGATGAGCGGACATCCCATTGATGCATCCACCGTATACCACCACCTTCGATACGCACATCCTAACACGAACCTGACCTCTGGGGATGCAACAACGGACGCGCGCGAATATAATGCACCCATCGTCCTCGCGCGCCTTCTCTATTTGCCTCCTTTGATCCATCGCCTCTTTCGTCCCACCGCGTGTGTGATCCGCGGCACGTTTTCAATAGTTAATGTACCACGGATGAAGCCCCGTTCAATTACTCGCAACACGATATCATAGCTATTTATTGTGGTCTGGCCGAAGCCGAGACCTCTCCCTTTCCCTACGCTCTATCACTCCCTTTCCTCTTTCTTCTTTTAGGGCCCCACCACCGTCTTCCTCCTGATGACGCGGCCACGGTTACGATTCTCGCTATACGCGTTTCCACCCCGCCATTACTAGACGCGCATCAGGAAACCTTTATCCATTGTCCTTCCCGTGAAACTCCTTTCAGGGAGTCGCGGAGGATTTATTCCGGCCGTCTTCACTCGTCGGCGACGACAGATACATTATTCATCCGCGCACGCTATAGGAACTGTTCGAAGATCATTCCGAAGTTTATTATCCGCACGAGGAAAACGTTTTATCGATTTTCTCCAAGCCTCCGTCCGCGCAAACATTAAACATTGCATTCTTAACAAACAAAAAAAAGAAAAAAAAACTCATGTCGCGCACGGGTTCGAGGATACGATTTTCCACAAGCCTCGCAAAAAGCACGACATTTTGCCGGTCGTTATCCCGCCCGGTGGAGGAGGAGGTTTTACGCTCGTAGCCGATATTCCGCGAATTTCCGAACCGGAGGAAAACCTTCTTCATTGCGGGGAAGATTATCGAGGGCAGATATCGGGCTGTGTGGTTCGAGTCTCTCTATTCCGCTGTTCGCGCTGATCGGCGTGGCGCGGCGTGCAGCATGGCGGGCGGCGTAATGGACGATCGTTCACGGACGGTCTTTCACACGATAAACAATCGATACCGACGTCCTGTCGTTAATCCGGAATTATCGTCCCGAGGCGCGGGACGACGGGGAACGTGGGGGTCTAGTGCGCTGTTATCGAGAGACCAGGAAGCAATTGGAGGCCCTCCGCGCGCGCGCGCGCCGCTCCATGCCTTCGAGTACTTGCGAGTACTTGGGCGAGCGCGCGCGCGCATGGATTCCTCGATCCCGATTGCCTGGATTCGCGCGTTTTCGAGCGAGGAAAGGGTCCGGTCGAGAAATTCCGCGTCGTTGAACCGGCGCGATTCCAGCCAGGGTTTCGAGCCGGGGGATCGCCCGCGGTTATTTTCCTTTAAATATCTCGAAGGGAAAAAAAAATAAGCGACCCGACGAGCGCAGCAGCCGACGGCCGGCTGTGTCATTCGGCAAATAAACGACTTCGTTCCGGGTGATCGCCGAGGTGTCTCCCAGTGGCCGACGGTAACATCCATCGCGAGATGCAGCACTCGCGGCGACTCACGCCGCTCTGTCTCGATCGCATCTGGTTCCTCTCGACTGAGGTTACTACCGGTTCGTGCCGGGCGGGAGTGCCAATAAATCTTGTAAAGGCTCTTGTTGAGTAATTCACGACGAGATAAAAAAAGCGCACGAGAGCCATCACGAATAACGGTACGATATGATAATTGAGGGAAAATTAGTGCGAAAAAATAAATTTGTAAACTGAATTTTTACAATTTATAATAAAAATAGTTTCTTCGATCTTTCAGTTTTGAATCAAAGTGTGACTCGATCGTAGAATATCTTAGAAATTTTAATTCTTATCTATCTCTTTCTTCTTTATCATTTTTTATCAATTCATAAATAAATTCTTCGTTTTTTTTCAAGATTGATTAATTTCTTAATGATGTATCGAAATAACACGACATCAGTTAATAATTAATTTCCAGGATTTCACGTTAATGTAGTAAAAAAAAAGAATGAATTACCTGTGATTATCGCAAGTGATTATTGCACAACACACAGATATGTACGTGATCATTACAGGCAATCGTTAACTAAAATTAATCGACCAAAGCAATTGTGCAATTAGATCTTACTCGTTGCGCAATATCCAACGCAAACAAGCATCGCTTTTTCGATACCGATATAATGTAATTATCACACGTAAGAAAAAACGCGAAATGGAGTATAAGAATAAATTTTATATTTGTAACGAATTTCGACGCAAAGAAAAGATTCAAGAGAGCCGAGAGCCAAATCAACGATTGTTAATGAGGCGGCACATAAAAAAGTCACCCGACATATTACGAGTATATCGTTTGTTATCGAACGAGGTACTCCACGAGTATCTCGGTTCTCATTAGCATCGCCCGTTTTCTTCACTCGCTTCCACCGCCCTTAACGGCCAGACCGCCTAATTTCGCAATAATGATGCTTTACTCGCGCTCATAAAGGCGCCGGCAAGTGCATTAGCTAATGAAGCGATCTTTACTGATTGTCTTTAGTGCCTAATTTTGCCAAACATTCGACGCCGTTCGTAACGTTCGTCTAATACATCGTGCTCATGCACGAATAGACGGGTATGTGATGATCCATTGCGATAATACATATTTTGTTTTTAAAGACGGTAAGAAATTTTGAAACAAAATTTTGAAAAGAACATTAATCCTCACATGATCGCGTCTAAAATTCAGTGTCGAATATATTTCCAAACTAACTTATTCAAGAATTTGATTTAGGATTTAATTATCCCACAGTTAGATTAGAATAATAAAGTAAATATATATATCTATATATGTATAATTAATAGCAGAATTTGTTCTGTGATCCATAAAAATTTAATCTGTTCTGTAAAATAATAAAGAAACAATTATATATAAGAAAACAATGCATTATCTTGTTTACATAGCTCGTTATTGCATACAAATCTAAATCTGGAATTAAAATCTAAAAGTGGATCGGAACACCTAAATCTTCTAAATCTCCTAGACCGAAGCAACTTGCTTGAAAAATCTAAATTATTTCACCAAGCGAAAGAACAAGGACAAAGAGGGGTATCGCGAACGATCGGCTACCTTTTCCGGTAGGTGGGGTAGAGGCAATGCAGATTAAAAGCGAAAGGAGAAGACATGGGGCGGAGGAGACCCTGCGTGCCTGCCGGGGATAGACGTCTCTCTTGACGTCTTTTTCAGAGATGCCCGTTCGCGAGAGACGACGGCGGTGGATACCGCACCACGCGCGGGAAGAAAAGGCACCAACTCTTCTCCTACTTGCGTTGTGTTGTATCTCAACGTAGCACAACGATGGTTTCTCACAGGCCATTACACGGACGGCGGTCATGTGCATCGCGTATATACACCGACACGTGCACACCGCAATAACAATAACACAACGGTGCTCAGGCTATCCGTAGAGAGAGAAAGAAAGAGAGAGAAAGGGAGAGAAACAAAAGGGAAGTCACTCTTGAAGCGACTCCGCGCGAACAGAGTCCAGAGCTGCCGGGAAGTTTGCGGCGGTTTCTGGAGGATATAGTCTGGGTGAGATAGATAAGGGGTTAAGAAGGTTTAGCCGTGAGATCGCGAGGTTCTCGAAATAGTTGTACCATTAACGGAGTCATCCCGTGCGAAAGCACCAGCGCGGCTTTCACAGCAGACAGACTCGCTCGCACGGTCCACGGTATCTCGCGGTAATTGAGATAAGTTTCGGTCATTTAGCCGCGAATCTCCTTCCTCTCGGCTCTCATAAATCGAATGTACTTTGTGCCGCGAGTTGAAACGCATACTTCGCATATCTTGAAACCATTCACCACGTTAAAGTCCAGAAGAATTAAACGTCGCATCATTTCGATAGTTTAAACTTGAACCGAAATGAATTAGCGAAATAAGTCACCAATGTGTGTTTCCACATTTCGAGAAACAAAGAAAGTGAAAGTATTTTAACATAAAATTTGAAGTACATCTAGACAAGTCTAGGTTCAGTCTATGTTTTTATTTTTATAAAAATAGAGAGAAAAAGAAAATTTGTATACCTATAATATTTTTATTTAGTGTAAACTGATCTACGTGAAAGTTTTCTTCCAGTCTTCTGTTTTTTTAATAATTAATCCTACTATTAAATCTGAGGATTCATATACATATGAATGTACTTATAGCAGCAACGCACATTCCGTTCAACGTCCTATCCAACAGCTTCAACTAGATCGTCCAGCCTACGCGCGAATTAGCCTCAGCGTATCAATGAGGACGCACCGCGCACGCGATTCCTGGAACGCGATCGCGAGCAGATAAGTTCGAGCCCCGGAGACCTAAACAATGCCGGATATTCGTATCACTTGTGGAACATAGCAGATAGCCTCTTCATCTCCACCTCCTCTTCCGCCACCCTGCGCTCCCCCTTATATTCTCCCTGTCTCTCGCGCGCGGTGCATTATTCTTGCCGCGGGGAGTCGCCGACAAGGCAGTCGCCGATCGCAATTTGCCGATACGATTCTACCTGCCACATTGCGCGCCGGTTTTCTCTCCCGCTCCCTTTCTTTTCTGTCTCTTATCCCTCCTCTCGTTGTCTATGTCCGTCTTTAACGTTCTGGTCTAGGTCGGGTTAAAATCCTCGCTTGGGGTCGTACGGCCGGTCGGTTTGCAGCCGGGTGATACGAGGAGATACATCTCTCCCTCGGTAACTATGCATAGAACATCCTCTAAGCAACGAGTCTGGAGTATACATCAGCCCGGTCAATATACATGCGCGCGTGTATATGTGTATGTATATGTGTATCACACTAGTCGCGGTCGTGTACACGACGCCGGGTGTACCGGCCGACATCGGCGGGAGACCGGCAAGGAGAAAGAGATACCGGGGAGATACGGTCCTTCTCGCAACTAACCGCGGCTCAATTACCTATTCGCTCCGTACCTGCGAGTAGCGCCGAGCAATTCAAGCGAGATACGACCGCGCGAATTAGGATACCGTCTGTCAAAGCGAATACGAGATAAGGGGGGAAAAGAGATGTTTATTATGCCTGCTGGAAAGAGAGAATCTTTCGAGGACGTTTGTCAGGCAAAATTTTTTATAATACGAGAAGAATCTCGAAGTACGTGAGTCAGGCTAAATATGTATATGTGTGTTCGCTTACTACATAACCAGATATATCTCTATCTTAGTTATTAAAACTCGTACTAGAAAACAACAAAGTAACAAATTGATGCGATTTTTCCATTATTCAAAATATGTGTGTGAATCACGTCAAGTTGCTGTTGTTATTGTCGTATAAGAGACATTTTTTTAAATTAATGATTTGATTAATATCACTAGCGTGATACAAAATATCACGACAAATTTTTAGCAGCCGTTTTGTCAAGCATAATTAGCATAAGCGTGTATTACGTGTCCGAGAGACGAGCATTACGAAGGGGAGAGTCTACAGACGAAGGCAGAGGCTGCGTGCGAACTTGCAAATAAGCTGTCGTAATCGGCAGCAGTCGACCAAGCGACCAGTTATGCGGGAAACGGCGCGGGCGTGCGGGGCATCTCGTCACGATCGGAATAATTAATATTCATCGACGTCGCCGAGGCACCTACCGGGGCGGTCATTCTCGTTAGAAGTCGCTACGAGCTTCGTGCGTATCCCATGCGCGTCTCTCTTATGCGTGCGTTCTTTCGCGTCTCCCGAGGCGATCGCGAGCGCTTGATAAAGTCCCCGTTGTCCGGCTCGCAGTGTCATTTCATCAATTATAATTATTCCCGAAGGCGAAATGAGAGTGCGAGCGCGCGCACGCACGCAGGCACCACCGCCGACCGCGCTGAAGAGAAACCATCACCCATCCGTGGACGTTCCAATGCCGGTTCGCACTCAAACAAGCGAATTGACATCGGAACGCGAAGAAATATGTGGTTTGAGATCGTAATCATATTTTTTTCCTAACTTGGCAATCAGAAAGTTTGACAGGATACACATGCAATTAAGTTTTTTTTTATTTCTTCTCTATATTCTATGTATTTTTCGTTCCAATAATGAATTGATAAAATATCTTTATACTTACTATGAAAAGTATTATATAAGCAATATTTTGAAAGAGCGTACAATTAACCAGACGTACCAAATTAAAAATTCTTAGAAAAAATGAAAAAAAATATGAGAATGTTGAAAGATATGTACAACCGATCATTGAGCCGAAAAAAGTTCCCATCGACATTCTGATCGATATTTCAATTAAAATATTTTAAAAATGCTTTTAAGAATAATAATATCGCTAGAGTAAGTTGTGACAGAAAAGGTTCTGCTTGGAGAGACATAGTTCATTAATTTAGGATGAATTATACACAAAAGATTAAATAAATTTTATCTATACGAGTTTAGTTGTTAGTAATAAGTTTCCTTGATCATTCATGTTCAGGAGAATTGTATCATCGAAACTTTCTCATAAATACAGTTGTGCACCATATATTCTAAAGAAAGTAAAATGCGAAAGAGAGAAAGAGAAAGAATCCATATCTTTCTCCCTTCATGGCGTACCGTTAATTATTAATGACCGCGATGATGGTCATCGAGAGCGAAAGTATATTCGGTATCCTTCATCGGATATCCACCCTTTCCTCACAGTCTGTTACCCTTGTACCTCAAACTTCTCGATAGTGTTATTAGCCATCGATGCAAGACGAAAAAGAGAACGACTACAGCAAAGTTCAGAATTTTACTCCGTAAAAAATTTTGAAACGGAAAATTATCCTCACCACCCTTTTTATTTTTAAATATAGATTCCATTTTAACAGTTTAATAAGAAAAAAATACAAACTACTGTAACTATAAAATTAGGTAAGGATAAAATCATGGATCTTTCTTTAAAGATATAAATTACATTTTAGATCTTGTTGAATATTCACGGGAGAGATATTATGTAACCGGGCAGAGCAAGCAATCTATAAAACCTTGTTATGCGGAAGTTATGCGACGAAACAAATTCCAAGAAGAGAGGAGGAGAGTTTTGTGAATAAAAGTTACACAATCTACACGGAATGAAATAAATTCCTCAGCGGAACGGAAGCCACAGGCTATATAAAATATGTTATATTATAAAAGAATCTGCAGAGTTATCTATAAGAGGTGTCATAATATTCATAAATGCTTTAACCAATATTGTGCTCATTGAATTATTCCTCGATTAATTAATTTTAGTCAACGCCACCTTAACTATTTGTTACTCATTACGTCATATTGTACATTTCAATTCATAATATTCATGATGAATATTGATTGAAAATTACTTCAACCTTCTACTAAAATCCGGTTAATTTTAACTAATTGTTCGAGGAATATGTCCTTAGAAGTTGAATCTTCTTTCTAAATCGATATCTTCGATGTTTCCCATCTCGTAGATCTCATCGCATTTGAACAGAGGGAAATTGGAACGGAGGGATGGCATCGCATAAAAATAGTAACGGATTCCTTTTAACGCATGGTAGCGCGATCTTCTCCCAGATGGGCATTCCTGGTCAAACCACATCCCGTCCTCCGCCGGCGATATTCAAGGTGGTTTCTTGCGGTGCGTCCTCTCCCTCTTTTCTCGTTCCTTTCGCTTTTCTCACCGCGGTTATTTCCAACTTGACTCGCTCCTCTGCCCCGCGAATACTCTTCTCTTTCTCAGTATGTTTGGCCACTATTATGCAGTTGCACGCGCGCGTGCATCGGCGGACCACTATCGCGGTCTCGATACGACAGGGGTCTCAATACCAATTACGCACCCGTTCGTTTATTTTGCGGCTTTGCGTGTTACAGATCTTACCGTAATGCCCTTTTGTATACAGCGCCAGGATTCCCTCGTCGCTTCCCTATTATATTCTTGCATCTCTGATATTATACCGGCGTAGCCTACCATTTCGTCTCTATCCTATTATTGCCTTACGACTGAATCAACATGATATAAAACGTTATAATACCAATTAGAGATACTCCCCACAAATATAAATATTTGTCCCTTTAGCTCCAAATTGAACAGTTAAAGTGTTACAATATAAATGAGAATTTTATAAACGTCGGACGAATGAAAGATTAATACTTTTCTGCAGTGAATAACTTACTTAGTATGTCTATTTTATATTAGTGACTGTAAATGCAAATATTTCCAATTTAAAAATAAAATAATCAATCATATATCGACGGGTTAAACCGTTTATTATTATTAATTTGTTATATTATTAGTAATAATAATATAATATAATAAAATTCGACTCTTTTTATTTCTTCTATTATCATATATGACGACAATAAACGTAATTTACTCTTGTGTGTGTTTTATGTTTTATCTAATATAAAAATATAATTATAAACTTGATAAAAATAAGCATACAATTTCATTGTCTTTCAAGTATTAAAAATCGTGTGTCAGACACGATACTTAAAATACTCATAAGTCATTCACATTCTTAACAACTGGCATCTTTTGACTGACGGTGCGGGACGAAGAAGAGACTGAAGGTGGAGACCACTTCCCTTCGTGAATGTTCAATCGAGTGGGAAAGTCGTTGGCACCACCGTCGTGAGAAATACGCGTCAAACGCAGAAGAGCGAGAAGACGAGGAAGAAACTCGATTCGCTCGTGACCGATTTTCTTTGCCTACCGGCGGCGACAGCGGCAGCGACGGCGGCCGCTCGCGCGCAGATGGCGGGAAGAAAATCTGGAAAGGAGTTGGGTGGCGGGACAGGGGGACCGGGATGCCAGTTAACGTCGTAAATCGCATCCCTCGGAATTTATGCGTAATCTACGGTGACCTACGGCGAGCGGTTTAATGTTGCAGAGTTATGCGCCGGGGATACACTCGCGCGCGCGCGTTAGCACACGCTTCGTGCCACACATGACACGTATACACACGCACGCGTGCATGCGTACGCACTTAGGTATACGTAAGCGACCTAGCCCAATCTCGGCGGCCCACGCCGAGTCACAGAAGGGCAAGGGAGTAGCTCCGCGCATAACGCATTCCCCGCGGACGAAGAAGGCAAAGAAGAAGAGAGAAACTGAGGAAGAAAAGGAGGAGGATGAGGAGGAAGGAAAAGAACGCGGCGAGGAGGAAGGCCACGGTATAAGAGTTAGCAGGGCGGTGCGTGGGTCACAATGCCCTTAGGCCCTTCCTCCTCCCCCTCTCTCCCCCTCTCCCCCTTCCTTTCTATACCGGAGACCTCAGCTTTTTCTTCGTCTTCAGCATCAACTCGACCTCTTCTTCGTTCTCGTCCTCGTCGTCACCGTCGTGGTCCTCCGCGACCGTCGTCGGTGCGCGCCGCGACTCGTTATGGAAAGCACACGGGATATTGTTGCTCGTATATATGGAGAGTACCAGGGAAGCGCATCGGGCTTGTACTATGCAGATGATTCCGCGATATGGGCTATTCATTGTGAGTCATTTAAGAGTTTATACGCGGTCGGTGCACACATCTATATACACGGCCGCGCCGTGATATGTTATTATATTGCGTATTGAAAGCTCTCCGAGGTACACGGCATATTGCACGCACGAGAGAAAGAAAGAATTGGAAATCCGCGCCGGAAACGCAATATGCTCCTTTACTCGTCTGATAGTATCATTCGCTATTTGGATCGATGACGCGAAATAAGAAGATAACTATGAACTCATTACAATAGTACACATGATAGAGATATATCTTTCCCCCTTAGTTTTTTCCTAATATATTATTTATTTAATATCTTTAAAATTTTTGTGATACACGTAGAAAGATATTTGACACTTTCCGGAAAATATTTGTGTTTAATTTTCTGTCATCCGCATTAAATCTGCACATGTGCTACTGAGATATTGTAATTTATTTAAAAAATATAGAGGTTTTGTAATTTTGATACCTGATGAATATATGAAATGTTTACAGCGCGTAAGATTTCGGGAAGATATTAAAAAAATTTTCCTTTTAATTTGAATAAAAGAGGAATTTCACAGAGATAAAAATATACTTTCAATAAATTCATACGGACCATCGCGATCAACAATCTGGCGATTAACCGATAAACTCGAAAATACGATAGATTATAGGTACATGTCACACGCTCGCTATAGGTTCATCCACGCGAGACATTCATGTTTCCTTGACGGTGTCCTGGTTTCACAATGAGAACTAATGCGTAATCGCACGTCGATCGCGTCAATTGATCAGATTAACATTCCGATTAGACGATACGCGGCGATACTTCCTGTGGAGTTCCCGAGCGCGTTACGTGCGGTATGTACCCGACGACGGCCTCGGCGGCCTCGACGGCGTCTGCGATTACGATCGTCGGCGTGGTCTTTGCCGGAATACCGATGAATAAACAGGGGAGAGTCGTGATAAGCGCCTGAAGCCGTAGCGCGCCGGCACGCATTATGCATGCGCGAGAGCGAGAGTAAATGACGGAGGTGGCAGCGCTGATGATGGTGATGATGCAAAACGCGATGATAATAATAACGACGACGTGGACGTCGTCGGGAATGAAACGGACACGCGTCTGCCTGCCTGCCTGCCTGCCTGCTTGCCTGCCTGCCCGCGTGCATCTTCGCGCGCGTCCTCCGCTTCGAGGGGGCGAGTTTTTCCAGGCCGGCGGGGCCCGTCGAGGCTTTGCGCCTACGATACATCCCGTGAATAGAAGTAGCGGAATGGAAGGCCGCGACGATCGGTCAATCGTGTGTAATTGGCGAAACGGCGATTAACATAAATGACGAAGGCAGGGGACAGGCACTTTTGTTAGTTGCGTCGGATGGATTCGATTGTATTTCGTCGCGCCGGAGTCTCCGGGAAACCGCGTGATCAACTGATCAATTTGAATTCAAGCTAATCTGCTTCATATGATTCGCGTGAATTTAATATTACGCGATCAGATCAATATAACATGTAATCTCATTTGATATTTCTCCTCATCGCGTCATTTCGAAGCCTTTTAATTAATAGTAAATGCATACAAATGCACGGAAAAAAATTTAGCTAAGTCGTAAAATATGGATAACTAATATTTTTTGCAGTAAGAGTTATATTTTTTTTGCAGCGAAAGCTATAGTTTAGCAATAGTAGCAAAACCTTTTGTTCTCGCTGCAAAAAATGTTACTCTCGTTGCAAAAAAGGTTAGTTATCCATATATTACGACTATTTTAGCTATAGTAGCTAATCTTTTTTTCCGTGTGGGAATTATGCTCTGTACGTGTTCTCCAATCGATATGTACACGAGATCTATAGAGACATTCGAGATCAATATTGCAAATGACATCAAAATGGAACTATTAAGAAGAAGTGTCGAAGTGTCGTGAAAAAACGCCAATTGTGGTCTAATCGATTCCTCTTGTCCACCTCATTTTCCGCGCTATAAATTCTCAGATCGGATAGCGGTTGGATATGATCCTCCGGGATCTGAGAAGTAAATTATGCTCGGAAAGGTTCGGATGAGAAAGTGGTAGTTATATAGAGATAGTACTTCGAAAAACGCTGAGTCGCTGAATGTAACATGCGATTTTTCTGTTTCGTTTCAGGAGGATTATAGTCAACGCAGACGCTTATCGACACCTAGCGGCAGCCCGAGCCCTCCTAGACCGACCAGACTCTCGAGATCCACCGGCACTCTCACCAGAGAGGAAGAGTCCTTCTGCGAGTCCAGCAACACCCTGACCAGGGACAACCAGGGCCAAGAGGCGGAGAGGAAGGGCTGGTTCAAGTCCCTCTCGAGGAAGAACAAATCCAATGCCGCAGTAAGCGTCATTTTCTATTCCTGACAATTTTATTTTCCTATTTCTATTACAACTTTCCTATTCTTGCTTCTCTATTCCTAACTAAACTTCCTAATTTTATCAACCCTGCTAACGATAAGATTGATCGCTGACATATGTATCTATGAAAATCTCAATCAACCAACAAATTTCTATACATATCTAATCTGCTTTCTGAAAAATATTATAAGACATAAGAAATTCAATTCTAAAAACTTAAAAGATGCATTTAGGTTTTTTTTTTTCAAAATCCTGAAAAAGATATAATTTGTTGCACTGAATTCTTTAATAATATAGCTTACAAGTGGATATAAAATATTTCCACGTCGGTTGACATCATTTTCAAGTTCGTATGAAGTAATCAGATGCTCAAAAACACCGACGAACGAGTCCACGTGTCTTTCTTCGAAACCGGCGAGTCAGGTGGGCGAAAATGATCGTATACTAGAAGTCGTCAAGGGGAAACGTCATCGTATTTGGACTCGAACGGAAACTCGCGGCAAATCATCCCTCTAAGAAGCCTAGAATCTTTTTCGCGGGTATTATCCGATAACGAGCGGATTCTCCTGGATCGTGCCGTGGTTATCTCGCGCGCAACTCGCGCACCAGTCCCGTGCGCATTCATCAGTCAGATCGCGGGTCGCTGCGCGGAGCCATTAGGGCAGCGCAACCTCCAATTACCGGTTTGATTAAATGCTTAACTAACTCCGCGCTCTGTGGTTTAATTTAATCGCGAGATTAAGTGCCGATCAGGAGGTTGCTTGCCTAGCCCTATAAGCCGACCATCGTCCCGCGCGCCCGCGCGCGCACGGGAATAATCTCTGTCAGGTCCCGATTCTCCTCCGATCTTGGGCAGCGGAAAGAAGAGGAGAGGAGAGGAGACGCCGCTCTCCTCGCGCGCGCGCGCGCTCGTTCGAGATGATTGCGTGCGTATGAATCTCGCCGTGGACGATGATCTATCGGATGAGTCGGCCCGGGGAGAATCATGACTCATGAAGGCGCCGTGCGATGCAACCACGGGGGGAGGCCGCGATTTTTGCGAGCCGCGGGAAGAATACAGCTTTGTACACGCTCGCGCGATTTTCTCCCAGCCGACCGAGAGACGGGGCTGCATGGATTCCGAAAAATCGCGACCTTCGATGGAGGCCAGTTATGTCTGACTTCGCGCTCGTCTCGAACAATTGACAAAGAAGAGTCGGGTCTACGTTACGTACTGTTTCGCGTCGTATACTCTATTTTCTCGCATTCCCGTTAGTAGCTTATAGCGTCCTTAATATTTATCCTTAATCTTATATTATTCCCTAGAGGACAATGTCTCAGAACAAACGTGTAATAAGTTTTTATCGGATAAAATCTTGTTATTCACTTGACTTTTTATGGGATATATTTATACTGCATTTTTTCTTCTATCAGATAAAAAATGCACTTGTCATTATAGATCTATTATTTAATTATTCGATTAAAATAGTATTCGCATTTGCTGAACCTTATTACAATAAAATGAGAAATCTTGATGGTAAAAGATAAAAAATTATATGGTTTAAACATACGGAAATCTCTCTTTTGTATCTCTTATACTTAAAAAAAGATCCTTTTTTTAAGTATAAAAGAGAGACGATCTCATGAAGAATTAGTTAAGCTATAGTCAAGGTTAATCGAGACTGGCAAAACCGCCCCTAAAAGTCGAGAAACCGAAGCCAAGTATGTGCTTAGCTATGAAAATTACATAGTGTCACAGAATAATATATCATTACAGCGATACGTTTCAATCTATCGCACTTGCGAAGTTCGTCTTCTGTGCGCGAAATTATAACGTTCGATAAATCGATATTTGGAATAAGCGGACGTAATTGTTATACGCAGAAATAATCTGTGCGCGGCTATATTTGGTGTCCCCCCCTTCCCTCCGCCCCCTTCGAGATCATGAATAATGAAGCGTCGATAACTTTGCAGCCGGTGGATAAAAAGCCGAGAATACCCGAGAGCGAGATCTTGACGACCGGCACCGAGGATGAGGAAGCTTCCTCTGCGCCTGAACGAGTTTCCGTGCAAAAGAATCTCCGCTTCTTCGGCGATACGGATCAGGAGTCCGTCTCGTCCAACAGAGACCGCAGGTAAATATACGCTATAATATAAACCGCGTATAGGTATAATACACGACCGGTTGAATATTTCGCGCAAGAATGAATTTAAATATTTCGAATGTCGACCAGTTAACTTTCTTATCGTCATTACATTTTCTTCTAATTAATATCGTCATAAACAAAAATATAATCGTCTACTTCAGCTATTCATTTTGCTTTAATTATTAAATCTAAATAAATTGGTTTTTTTTCAAAAAATTATAAGATTTACCTTTTATATATTCTTATCAGAGAGAAGATAATGTATATATAGTTAAATAAATAGATAAAAATATAATTTAGACCACGAAAAGGTTTAATTACTTTAATTAATTATTTCAGAAATAAACGAGTTGACGACCATGCCTGCTCGAGGCGTGATGTCACGAATTCGAATCGCCGGGGTATCATATCAGCCCCAAGAAAATCGAGACTCGCTGAAAGCGCATTATCATCGGGCGAAAGTACAACCGGCGATAGCAGCCAGCAAAGTCAAAATTCTCAGAGATCGCAGAGATCTGTCGTGTATCTTCACGCTGCTACAGGTACAATAAAAAAATTGTACTTCTCACATAGCATTCACATAGTTATTGTTATAATTTTATGTCTTATTCTAAAAAAAAAAAAACATTTGCGATATTGTAATTTACTCTCCATTGCAATATATATTTAATTTCTTGTTTCAACAATCCAAAAACTATTCGAAAAAATAAAGGATTGTAAGTATAATGATAATTTAAATCGATTTCATCGTAATAAAAATATCGAAATGTTATTGATACTTATTCATGTTCTGAACAAACGAAATATCTTTCGTGAATTAAGCTTCTTAGATTAAAATAAATAAAATGGCATTTGCTTAAATTAAAAATTAAAGTGATAAAAAATATTGATTAATCCATTTTTTCAAATACATAAGCAATTTCTTCAATATCTTGTATATAACATTGGGTTGAAACATTATCACTGTCCAATAACAGTCATGCTCTATGAAGCATATTATTCATCGAACACTTGGAATTCTGCAATACTTGTCGCATTTGCGTCATAGAAAATGTATAAAAAAATATCATATCGCATTTAACCATGCGATCTATGGTGATCTATGTGAATAACATTCGGCAGTGAAAGTACGGAAAATGTCGTCAAGCGTAACCGCACTCTAATTGCAACTCAAGACTGATATCTGCATTCCAGTCGGCGAAATACCAGGCCCGAATGAACGACGCCGTGCGGCGAGTCGCGAGGAGTTAAATCGACCGTTGCAATCGCACACGAGAACGGTGTCGAGGAGCGTGAGCGTCCTTGCTCCGTGGAAGCCGCGACATTATAGGGAACCGTTTGAGATCAACTACGATCAGCAACAGCATGCAAAACCGATCGCGACCATGAGACGCAGGCAACGAAGTCGCGAAACCCTCAGCCGCCGAGGAAAGGAAGCACGGCGAAGCAAGGACAATCTTTCTAAGACAAGTAAATGCTTTTACTCTTGAGCAAAATAACTAAATGCCCCATTAAATGAAATAAATAAAATTCCGTATCCTTAAATAAAATTAACTAGTAAGCATCTATGTGTAGCAATAAGCATTTCTTTCTTTTTTCTTCTTAATTTTTACTAATAACAATTCGCGACGAATGTAGTGAACAAGTCCCTTTCAGTAACTGTTTCTTTCAAATTCTTATCCATAATATAAAGAAAAAATTGATTAACTTTAAATTAGCGTTAATTTGTGTCAATGTATTATTTAAGAAATGAAAACATTTGCGTCAATCATTGCAGGTACGATCAATCGCAGCACGCTAAAACCGAAGGACAAGCAGAAAGTGGACAGAACTGTTTCCACGGAATCGCTGGCCACCAAATCGCGAGGCATCGGCTCCAAGACGGAATTGAACAGATCCACGTCCGTGCCCCGCGACCCGAACAAGAGCGCGGGATGGTTCAAGCTAAAGAGCAAGAAGTCCCGCGCCTGAATTGGGCGGCCATTGATCAATGCTAGTCTCGAGTTTCATAAGTGTAATTCGTAATTTCGTGTAGGCGATTAATAGGCGTCGATATCTGGCGCGCGCTGATTAATAACGACGCGACTTATCGATAATACACACCGTTCTCAAACACCGTTTAACACATGCACGCGAGTGCGTCGATCGCGATCGCGCGGGTTTTAATTTTTTTAACCGAGCAGCATATGATTGCGGCAACAACGTGTAAATTAATTGCTGCTCAACACATCGATCGGTTTTGCGAATTTATGAAATTTGTGCTACTTAAGACACAAAGTTATAACCCCCCCCCCCCCCCCGCATAAATAGATATATATGTATATCTATACGTAACAGAATAAAACAATTATTCAAATATACATAGGCACACGCGAAGAAGCTTCAAACCTCAGTTACTCGTCAAATTAATATTGTTATACTCTTTGCGCATTAAATAACGTTTTTTTGTAACAAAGAAGATTGCAAAAGATCAAATGTAAACTCTTGAAAAGTATAATATTAAATATGAAGTGTATTCTAAAATGAGAACCTTCTCAATCTATCGTTACATTATCGTTAATAGCTTTCTCTCTGCCAAATTTAACGGATTAAATTTGTTGCGAATGATGAGAATGCGTTCATAATATATTCATATTATATCGTGAATTAACATGTCATCGTGTATTAACTTTTGTTTCTCCTTCGGGATTTGACAAAAAGTGCTTCAAATTTTTCATACTTTCACGTAACTAAATCCATATGCGTTGCGCATCTCATGGGAAAATTAACGCGTCACTTTATTCTACCGTGGATCAAAGTGCCATTTCTCTACATTCCTATAGTGTATACACCCTTCGTTAAATAAATTGAAATTCCCGAATATATATATTTTGAAACAGACAACACCTTTCTTTATAATAAACGTTAGTGTAATAAAGAAATTCAAGAAAAATATTTTCTAAATTTTATCTCGATAATCGAGAGATTAATCTCGACGTGTAAAACGGACAGTTACGTATAGCGATAGCTACCGAACATTTCTCTGTGCACAGATCAATCTAATCTTTGCATGCTTATTGTATATAAATACTTGTGTTGATAATCATAATTTTTAATCTATTTTTACTAGGACCTATGCGTGTTTTCATATAAATATATAAATATAACTCTTTTCTCTGTACATTCATGGATCACAGATTACACATACACTGTTGCGAAATTTTCACGTTCGACCCAGGTCGAGACACTTTCGTCACTTCCGATAACAGTGTAGCGGAATAAAACGCGCGATGCTAGACATTATCTGTTGTACTGTGATACGCTTTTGCGTGTGAACAAAGAAACAAATTAATTACAGCGACATAGTCATCTTGCACCATAATTACTATCTCATTCCTATCCGGTGCTACTTACGTGTGTGTGTACATATATGGATCATTAGACGATATGCATGTAAATATCATGAATATTGACGATATTGTACGGAATTATGAATAAAACCTATTACCTATTAACACAGACATTACTCCTCTTTATATAAGGTCCGTTCAACGCGAAAACAGAGACCACGTTATATCTTGTAACAAAATTAATAAACGCAACGATGTAAACTAGCATATCGTTAATAACAAAATATATCAATGTTAAATGTTTCATAATATTAGAAAGCAAAATCAAGTCGTGACTTTGCTTCGTTGGAAAGAATTATATGTGTTAATCATTGTGGTACTCACATTACACAGGAGATGGATATGGATTAGTTGACGGATAATGGACGGATGAACAGGAAGAGAAAGGATAGCGATGTGTGCGTAATGATTGTTGTCTTAAGCGTGCATATCACAATTCCACCGTTTTATTCACTTTGTCCCAACAACACAACGTGGTCCCACATAGTACAAGCATCATTCCCAGATAGGTATCTGGAAAATAAAGCAAATCGTAAAGTAACTAATTCATAACATTTTCCAACAATACGAAAACAATTTCGCTTGTACTCACTTCTGTGTACCTTTTCCTCGCCCAGGAACCAGCCTGTGATCGCAGTGAATACGAAGGTAAGGGAATTTGAAACTGGCACAGCCAGAGATAAATCGGTGCTCTGCAAGGTCAGGAAGTACAATACCGAACCGCACTGATTAACTAGAAACGGCAGGAGATACTGTGTGTAAAGAAATAAAACAAAAATTAGAGAAATGCCATTACGCTTATAAAATAAAATTAATTTGATAAAATCTATGTAGAGATGTGATAAACCTTCAGGTTAGTGATGAGAAACGCGATCTCCTTGACAAATTGCCCGTAAAAAGACGTGGCCTTGACATCTTCCAAACCTAGCGCACCTTTCTTCATGAACGGATTGGTTACTCCCCAAAGAATCGCCACAAGACACAGATATATCACAGAATCTGCAAACATACACATTGACACTCAATGAACACATCGCAGTCAAAATGATATATAGGCTGCATTCCGATATTCACTGTCAGTACTGCAAATCTATATTTTACGTCACGTATACTATAGATTTTCAATACTGAAAGTTGCTGACAGTGAATATCGGAATGCAGCCATAATTTTGACGTCACATTGACCCAAAAAATGACGTAAATTTAATCAATATGATGTCAAATTGACATCACTTTAATTTTCTGTTCTCCTTAAACATTATGATTGTTTTAATCATGTTCGTAATATCATCGAATCTCTGCTTTTATTTTCGCCTTCGTACTCGAAAAATTACTTTGCAACAAATGAAGAAAAAAAGATCGTTAAAGCTAAAATATCTTACCAATAGTGACCGCCATTCTCGTCGGTTATCTAACGTGGAAATCGTGGAATATTACACGATATATATATTTATCAAAATTATATCATGATTACGCGCATCAAATGGCACGTAACGGCAGGTCGCGTCATGAGAATTAATTAACACATTGAATGCCGGACTTGCTTGTCTCTGTTCACACCAAAGTGGAAATTTTCGCTATTAGATTCAGCTTATATTAGATTTACACTATAAACGTTACTTTTCACGAATTTTACAAATTTTTTCGAGTAGGTCACCGATCACCGGTGACCAGCGACCAGCGCGAGCAATCAGAACAATGGCGGCCGCAGGATTGGCGGGCAACGTGGCGTTCTGAAAACTGAAAGTTAAAATGGCTGCGTTCAAAAAGCAACTCAAGGAGCGCTCAGTGATTCTTTAATATGATTGGTTCTTGCCTCGCAAAGTAAGAACCAATGGGGACCTCTCCAGGCACCTTGCAAATATTAATAGTCCAGTTGCAGTAGAATTCTGTAAAGGCCATTGCACGTAACAAAGTTTTAGTTATAAACGTAAGGCCGTAAAAAAATAGACCAATCACACTCGATTATTCTTCGAGCTCAAGGAGAATAATCGACTGTGATTGGTCTATTTTCTTACGGCCTTACGATCATGACTAAAACTTTGTTACGTTCAATGGCCTTAACTCGTTATACTGTCGTTATGTGCTCATAACACAGTTGCGCAGATATACTATGATAAAAAAAGCTGTGCTTATAACGACAATATAACGATAACGATACTGGTCTACAACCTTGCTTTAAAGGGTATTCAAACTCTAAGCCGTAAGAAATTGACCAATCACAGTCGAATATTCTCCTCAAATTCCATTGTAATTTCTTAGGGCTTAAAACACCTATTGTAGACGGGCACTAAGAGAAACTCTCTCGATAACTTACGCCTCGCGATCAATCGTCGATTAATTAGAGTTTAGTCGAAGTCGTTTTTAAACCTTTTAAAAAAGCGGGATTCATGTTTTTAAAAATTATCGTACCATTTATTAGCAAGGAGAGCGAAAGATATTCGATGAATCGGCAACGACGACACAGTCGGAGACTATAAAACGTTATATTAATTGACCGACAAATGTTCGATGGTTTCTAGCTGTTCCAGTTCGATCTTCTTTAAAGAATCGTATTGTACTCGTAATCGTTCCAGTTCCACGGACTTCTCCAAAATTAATGCCTGTAATGAAAATAAACGAAAATCGATTGACGTGATTTCGAATCTAATTAATCGGCAGAATTGCTTATTTGCAACCTTTGTAACTATAGCAAATTTTACAACTATATGTAACTCTCGTCGTTCCTATCTAATATTTTCTTCCTTGTATCAATAAAAAATTAATAATTCTATGCCAACAAAACGTTACAAAATATTACTTGACAAGTCAATCGCCGAAAAAAATAATCGGATGACGGACAGTCAAAGTCAATATTCAAGATAATCAAGATCGTCAAGTTTATTAGAGTGGTCATGGAGATTTGATACTTGTTCAATCAATAAAGATGACTATAAAGGCTATCGCTTTCTTCTTCTTTCTCGTTATGACATTATGGTGTTACCTTAATATTGTAAGATAGTATAAATTCTCGCGACCACTGTTACATATTACTTAAACCTTAAAACGATTAATATACATGTTGCCTTTCATGTAATTAATTTAAGAACCTGCATCTGTTGTTTCTGGGCTTCCCTTTGCTTCGCAACGGAACGCAGTAGATTTCGCGCGCCGATCGTCTTCATTTTCTCTCTCTCCACCTCTTTCGCCAAATTGTCTAATATCCTAACGAATTCGTCGGAATTTTTCTCAAATTCGGTAATCTCTGCAACGTAAAAATTCTCAATCTTCGCGACATTTATGAAGAGGCATTAGCGATTTATAGTAATAGTGCGGTTGACGATGAAGCCCTGAGGTGCAGTTTTTTTTAGATAAAGGGGATATCGGACATAAATCGTTTATTTCACACCGTAATTTTATTTACATTTCATGTCTCGTATAATTATACATTCTTCAAATTATATTTCTTTTGCGAATAAACATTTCGATCGACAATTCATTACAATAATAATAATAGCTATTGTAATTGACATTAATGTCCACTTCAATCAGATTAACTTAAATCAATGTAGATTAACTTAAATCTCGATTTAACTTACTTTTTATCCTTTTCTAGTTATAAAGATTAGAAAAAGATAAAAAGTAAGTTAAACCGAGATAAGTTAGTCTGCATAAAAATGGATATAAGAATATTAAAAGAAAATTCCGAGATTAAAGTTAATCTACAAAGTTTTGACTAAACTCCGATCAACCTAATCTCCGATTATAATTTGTCAAATAATACCAGTATTATTTTTGTTAACATGAATAGAACCATCAATTTTTTTTAGCACTCGAAAAGGAAGATATATAAGAGTAACGAATTGCATACATACTGATAGATAGAAATCTTACAGCGAGCAATTCTGTCGATTGAATTTAATCGCCGGTCGAGTTAATTAAAGCTCGAAATCGCCCCCTAACTGCCATCCGAATCATCCGAGAGTGTATGCACATCTATAGATGTGCGCGCCTTTTTGTGCAGGAACTCATTGAGCAAAGCACACGGTACGGACGGTGACGAGAATCGTGCGGCGAGCGGGTGAGTATATCGTGAGAACGTGAGACCGCCTGGTCAAGTAAATTCTGCCGTGAAACGCCACTCGCAAACCAACGCAAACTTACTGGACACGAAACTCTGACACTCCTCCTTCAGCTTGTTCGTTTGATTCGCCGCTTCCGGCTCTAGGACGCGTATCTTGCTCAGGTCGTCGATGTAAACGCCGTACTTGGTCAGCGAGTCAGCCATCTTCTCGAGCGTACTCACTACTCAGCGTACCCGGCTTGCGAGGATGGCGGTCCCCTCGTTCCGGGAGCGCGGGCGATTCTGATTGGTCCGAGCCCTCGCGATACTTTTCGCGCATCGCAGTCGATCTTAGCCATTCGCCGCCACGTTCAGCGCGTCGCGTTCTCGTACAATTTCTCGTTCGCCGCGCTCGATGACGAACGTGCGGGAAACGGAGCGAAATGGGGATATGTTGATATCTCGCGCGGCTCTCCCGCCCTCCCAATACCCGCGGGAGTGAGCGCGCGGGGACCCCTCCGGCCCCTCGTCGCCGCGACGATGCGCTAAACGACCGCCCGCGCGCGCTGTCACGTCGCTCCGACGCAAACGCGAATCCGTCATCCGTCGGCGATTCGCACGTTCCAATCTGACGTCGAGGGGGATCGATACGCTCCCCTCCCCCCCGTCCGCGCCTCATCCCGCGGCGTCTCGTCCTCGTCTCGCGCGTCAGTACTCAGCACTCGCCTCTCTGCTCGGACCCCCCGGTCGTCACGACTCTCGTTATGTCGGGCGAGCACAAGACCGTAATTAAATACCCGTCGGAGTATGTCAAACTGAACATCGGCGGCTCGCTCCACTACACCACCATAGGCACCCTGCAGAAACACGACACCATGCTGCGCGCGATGTTCAGCGGTCGCATGGAAGTGCTCACCGACTCCGAAGGTGAGGCTTCTCTCGCGAGTCGCGACGCACACATTTTGACATTTCGTCGAGATCGATCAACCTTGAATATCGATCAGTCTTGACGTCCGAATCTGAGGCGCACGGATTTGTCCGATTAATTTGAAAAAAAGGAAAAGAAAGGAATCGCGCTTGACCCCTTTGTGCGTTATTTCCCGAGAATTTTCAACATTTAATCTCGTCGATATCTCCCATTTGTATCCTCGACTCTGACTGGCGGTCTCTGTCCGCAGGTTGGATACTGATCGATCGGTGCGGCAAACATTTCGGGACGATCTTGAACTTCTTGCGAGACGGCTCGGTCCCGCTGCCGGAAAACACGAAGGAGATGGCGGAGCTGCTCGCCGAAGCGAAATACTACTGTATCAGCGAGCTGGCCGAGTCCTGCGAGCAGGCGCTTCTTCGAAAAGAGCGCGAGGCGGAGCCGATTTGCAGAGTACCTCTCATAACCTCCCAGAAGGAGGAACAGTTACTCATAAGCAATACTACGAAACCTGTGGTCAAGCTGCTCATTAATAGGCATAATAACAAATATTCCTACACAAGGTGATATTAAACGCTGCTTTGATAGTCATGAATATCGTGACATTTCGTGATACGTGATACCATTTTTTATCTTTTGCAAATTGCGATCTGAACGTTCCGAATAGGCGCCAATCTGAGCAATTCAAAGTGTAACAAGAGTAACGAGTGTAACGATAAAAAGCTCGTATTACTATGTGGTTTCTTACATAATTTATATCGCAAACTCATATTCTAAATTCGTGAAAAAAAATTTGTGAACGAAATGTCACAATATAGCTAATTGTAGCTGTATTATTATCACAGTCAAGCTCATTAATGCATAAGTGAATTGAATAAATTTAATTTTTGCAGTACATCAGATGACAATCTATTAAAAAACATAGAATTATTCGACAAAATGTCGCTCAGATTCAGTGGCAGAGTGTTATTTATCAAAGATGTTATCGGCTCGAGCGAGATCTGCTGTTGGACGTTTTACGGACATGGTCGTAAGGTGGCGGAGGTCTGCTGCCACTCCATCGTCTACACGACTGACAAGAAGCATACAAAGGTAATGAAATAATATGACAGCGATATTTTAAAACTATGTAACGAAAAATGCTTACCTTTTTTTTCAGGTTGAATTCCCTGAGGCTCGGATATATGAGGAAACGTTAAACATTCTGTTGTACGAGCATCGGAATGGCCCGGATCAAGAGTTAATGCAGGCTACATCGTCGCGCGGCGTAGTACCTTGTACGTCCGACGAAGAGGAGGGCGAGCGTTCAGGATTGGCGCGCCTTCGCTCCAACAAACAGAACACCAACTGACCCAGTCTTGTTCTCCTCAATCCACCGCATACCGCGATCCTCAGCGTCGTTCGCTCGTTCAAGACGCGAATCAATATAAAATGAAGACGAAACACCGATGTATACTAAACGCGAACGCTACGTAATACTGGGTTATCGCCTGCCAGTCGAATCTTTTCCTTTTTCGTTTTTGGAATACATTTTGGAATGCGAGGAAAACTTAACTTTGGCTAGACGACGATCTGTCTCGCTACATTTTCTCACATCACAACACTCTATTTTCGAACATAATCGCGTGCTTTAATTGTTGAATAGATTTCTAAGAAAAATGCGTCGTCCTAATTAACATCAAACAGAATGACAAATTTGTGTCTTTTTGAGTTCTCTTCGCCATTCTTGCTATACAAGCGTGTTTATAAATGTGTATAAATGTGCGACTAAGAATGGCACTTTATTGATTTCCTCTTGAAAATAACTAAAAGAATGTAAATGCTACGCGCTTAATGATTATGTGCCAAATTGTAATTAAATCCGCAACAGGAATAAGTCCAAGTTGCCATTCTGTGACTGATAA
This sequence comes from Temnothorax curvispinosus, assembly GCF_003070985.1. Taxonomy (NCBI): domain Eukaryota; kingdom Metazoa; phylum Arthropoda; class Insecta; order Hymenoptera; family Formicidae; genus Temnothorax; species Temnothorax curvispinosus. Next base: position 60,559 of record NW_020221842.1, read on the forward strand.
AATTATTTATAAACTTATACTCTATGACAACTTTTAAGCAGTCATTTAGATTAAACAAATTGTTATGAAATAATCTTTTTCATAACAATTTGTTTCTCTTTGTGCAAAACTAGGACTGCACTGTTACCTGTTATAAGTATTATTATTTTATTATCATTGTCATCATCACTGTCATTGTCATCGTCATTATTATTAATTATAATATATTAATTTGTCAATTATTATTATTATTGCTTATTATTTTTGTCATTATCTGTATCATTATGATAAATTTTTTCATCGTGTTTATGTTACTCTTTCTTACAAACTTACGTAATTTAATATCTCAATAAATCATATATATTATATATTTGAAACATATATATTGTGTTATTTGAATGTGCGTTTCTCAGCAAGTCCGGAATTCTTAAACTGCTTAAAGGATGATGTGGAGTACAACACTGCCAGTAAAATAAAATTGAAGTTTAATATCAGTCATATATATATATATATATATATATATATATATATATATATATATATAATTTTCGGTGAAACGCGCAATTTTGTTACTTCACTTGAATTGTAAGTGTTAAACGTATTAAATATTAAACGTATTTCTCAGAATTTTCGGATTGAACGGATGTGCAATACATAGTGCAATATATCTGATTTTGAATAAACGAGCTTATTTTGAATTTTCTACTAACACGTCATTCCAAATATATTCTTTCACCGCGTATTAATTTTCTTTATTGATTTACACTTTCACTTATATGACAGAATCGGAGCGATAATCGGAACCGAAGTGTTTTCGGAAGTCGATGCGAATGATATGAATGATAATGATCCGATATCTATTGATCGTAAGTACGATGATTAGGAAACAACAGTTTTTCATTTTATAATAGAGGGTAAATTTGCTCAATTTTCGAAGGTGTTAGATAAGTGAAAGTGGAGTGTAAACAACTACGGACTGTGATTACACTGGCACAGTATATTAGTGTGTAAATATTATTGTGTATTTTAGTGTTGAGTAAAGATGAGAGTTCCCCCATAGTTAATAAAGGGACCATATGTATCGTGTTGGTGTACCTACGTCGTAGGATACCTTTTCATTCATATCTGTAATACGTATGTTATATATTAAATCGAATATATCTATGTTGAATAAAATTGATTTGTAGATTTCCCTGTCTCTCTATGCAATTACATGAACAATTGTAAGGGATTGAACACGGAAAAATGATAATAGAATAATGTCAAAATTTATATATCTTGTACCTTGAAGAGATTTTTTGCAAGAAAAAATACATATTATTTACAAGCTTGGAAAAGAGATCATGGTACAAGTAACTATGATACGGAACGTGATAGTTCAAGTCAATTATAAGCAAGTTTTAAACAAGTAGCAAAAATCTGGCAGAACCAGATTTATTCTGTTATTTGTGCGAAATATGCATTATTCAAATCTTAGCGGCAAAAAAGTGTTTGAGATTCTAAAAATAGAGCATTTACTACTTTCAAAATATTTGACGTGTTCTTTTTTGTGGCAAGAGGGAAAAATGCAAAGCAGGAAAAAAAAAGAGAAAATGGAAACAAGCATTAAGATTGATTCGAGCGACACATGTATTATGAAACAAGATATTATTATACATAAGTGTATGACGGAGTTTGCAGCTAAAGACAGTACATGGGGCGCAAACCTTTCTTCTTGAGACGGAATCGAATGTACAATACACATGTTGAGGAGGTTGTCAACCCCTGAATTGGAAAGGCACGTCAGTTCTTTCTGAATGATACTAGATACGCTTATCTAGTATCTAGTATCTATACACTACTGATCATCTTGCAAACGGTGTTTACATAAGAGTATTGTGATTGCTTTTGCATTTAACTACAAACAATTTCTTCGATGAAAATTACTGTCTACTAACGACTGCGATTACACATGAGTGTCGACAGAAGAATATATATTAGTGGAAAATGTCACAATTGTCGCGAAGGTGTCACTGGGTCGATTCACATTTCTATCATCTACAATGTTTGCCTCACAGAATTTTAATGCAGTTTCGTATGAATCTCTACGATAAAAACACAAAGATTCTGCTATTTCCGTATTACGATCGAAACAGGAATCTTCATGCAACGTGAAAGAGTCTTAACTGTAAAAAATATGACAGTAGGTCTTTATTTGTTCAAGTATTGCCTATTTACGATTTATGTACGTTAACCGTAACGTGAACTTAGAAAGTTGTAGATGTACACGACGACGAGTGTTGGCGGTTAGCGCCACATCAGATTAATAATATTAATTTATAAGTCCAATCGCATTATGTTCTTAGACCAAAGTTCTACAGAGACAGTCTCCGTGCTTAACACGCGCTCTCTTAGTTCGTGTTCATGTTGGGTAGATATCGGATGGAGGAGCTTGATGTACACGTAGGCACGAGTAGATATCTAAGAGCAAAAATATACGAGAGATATACTTTTATCTAATTAGTGCATAAAACTGAATTTCGATAAAATCATTCGAACGTCATTGCTTTCATTAGTTACACGAGAAAACGGAGAGATTTGCTCCCAGATATAATACGTCCTATCCTCTATTTTGCGTTTGTCGGAATACTACAAGTATCTTGCACTTATATTATATTATACCACAAATAATTTTCGCGTTTCTCCAAAAGGAATTTTGCAACTATCGTGATGCCACGAGTACAATAGGATTAGTATTCTGAATTTACCAAAATACCGTAACCGTCATGCGTTTGCCACATCGCGCCACTTTCAATCCTACAATTGTAATCCCTCTTTCTGCAAGACGAACGCCTTTACCGTTCCGCCAAAGCTACGATGTATCTCTATATATGATTCTCTGTATAAATTTACAAAAAACATATTTTTGACATATGCAAATTTCCAAATTCAGATCGTTTCAAACTACTACAGCACTTGACGTAGCTTAACATGAGTACATATCCTTTTTTTTTTGTATTTCTTTAACGTTATCATTAAGACAAGATCACAAATTGGTAACGCGTTATACGCAATTGCCTTAATTACATAATACAGTTTAAACATCTTAATCTATTTCGCACACCCATCCATTCAACCACTATACCCAGGGATTCAAAAATAAATTCTATTCCGTAAAAATAAGAGATAAATGTATTGACTTACACAAATATAAATCCTATAAGCTACGTTTATAAATATATACATTTATGTACTATGTAATCTAAAAACTCAAGGAATATACTTTGTAAGTGCAGCTGGAGCAAATGGGATGATATGTGGAGAAATCTAAGTATCTAATTATTTAACTTAAATATATTAAGACATGGAATATTATAATAATTAGAGAAAATCATTGTAGTTTGAAACAAATGATACTGTGATACAAACACGTATAAATATATAAACTAAATTGGCAATATCTCTCTTATTTAATATGAATTTTCTTTATCTAAATAAAATATATAACGATTCTGATTTCATACTCATATTCCTATAATTCGACAATATAATATATGTTACAATCAAATATCTATTGATCAAGAAAAGAAGAAAAAATATGGATTATATAGAATAACAAAAATAAAATTAAGAAAAAAGAAGAGGTGAATAAAACTTAATTGATATTATTGCGTACATATGCTTTCGTTAGTATCACTGCATCATTTATATAAAATTAGTTTCAATTAATAAATTTGTGTATTTATGTATTAGAAATTGTTAGAGCTATATTAGAATTATATTAGAACTTATTAAATAATAGATGTCAAGTTCTATAAAATTAAAAAAAAAGATTGTACATTTATATTAAGAGTACGTATTATTCATCGTACTTTTATGTCAATAAATGCTTGTGAAATGAATGATCTTTTTTATTTGTGAGTTCAATTTTAAAACTGTTTTACATATTATCATTTTACACAATCTCTTCCTATTTCTGTTGTATTCCTCAATTCTGAAGATTACAATTTCAAATTATATATAAAAGAAAAAGCTCGTATATTGAATTGTTTTTAAGTAATAAAATAAAGTTTAGTGTGAAACAGATTATATCTAACGGCATTATGTGACATTAAATAGATATATGCACAAGATATGAACGTAGAAGAGAAATTTCCTTTCATATGTAAAATTCACTTTATTATAATTGAGAAATGATTGATGTATTATTAAGAAAACTACATTATATCATTCCCACGTGCTCCAATCTAGCAGTCTGTTAGCAGCGACCAATAACACACCTTACGCGCTATTTCATGTGCCTGTTACTGCATAACCAATTGGTTCCAGCTCTCTACACAGTAATATAAAGTTGTTACATAATTTTACATAAACTCACATTCACTCGTCCGCTCCCGGAGATCAGTTCATGACGCATGGTGACTCCTAATTCACATAGCTGCCTCGGTCTTGGCGCGTTTGCAGGGGTTTACCGTGTTTTCTCCCGGGATACAGTCGTTATTTTCCTCAGCGGCTGGCGAGACCGATCGCTTCTTCGTAACGCATACCTCGGCAACGGTGTTATTTTTAACAGTTTCGGTTGCCGGCGATTTAAACTTAACTATTACGGCAGTCATGTTGTCGCAGCCCGTTCCGTCGCCGAGAGTATCCGGTGCAAGGCAATGATCAAATAACTGTAACACACATTAGATCGTTTTTTATCCAGAAGGAATACTTGAAATTTTCTGAAAACAAGATGCGCATGCGAGTAATGTTTAAAAATCATTTTTACTCTTTTAGGCTTATAACGTGATACCATACCTCTTCGCAGATTTTCGAAATGTTCTCGTAATTTTGTGACAAACGGTTGCGCACGAACTGAACGACGTTTTGACTGGTCATGAAATTCCATATGCCATCACAAGCGAGCACCATAAATTCGTCTTTCTCCGGATCGATCGTAATATGCCTTACGTCCGGTAGAGCGGAGATCATCTGTTCTTGGGGTGGTAATACCATGTTTCGCTTATACGCATGATCGCCAAGTGCTCTGGAAAGATTGAGGCCGCCATTCACTCTGCCGTCGCTCGTCACCTCTCCGCCTGCTTTTACTATACGTTCCATTTCCGGTGCGTCTTCGGGCTTATGGTCCAAGCTAAGTTCGATCGCCTGACCATCCCTGCATAGGACACACCGAGAGTCTCCAGCATTGGCCACGTACAGTTCATTGTTCTTGAGTATCGCTACAACCGCCGTGCATCCACTGTCCGAACCAGGCTGCACAAAAACAAAACTCATTATACAACGAATTCACTAAGTGAAAATTTTTAAACAAGTTTTCATTTAACATATTTCATTTAACGATTGTCCCTTTTGTTAATTTTACTCTAGATATTCATGGCTCGCGGTGAGTTTCGATAAATTCTCTGAGACAATCGATATTGTACCTTTTCTATCATTAGATCATCCGTGTCATCGTCTGAATCGTCTTCTAGATCCTCCTCCTCCTCCTCCTCCTCGACTTCGTCATCTTCATCGCTTTCATCCTCATCAATATCTTCTGTATCGTCTCCGTCACTGCAAGAGGAAATCTCGATTTAAAAACAATGCTTAGAAATTAAATGTTTTTTACATCAAGTAACACATGTCTCTATACCTTTCAGGAACACCATCGAAGGTCTCATCATTTTCGTCATCGTCGTCGTCTTCTTCAGAGTCGTCGTTGTCCTTTTTCAGTAGACTTTGGTAAAGATCCACAGGCTGAGTTCTTCTTCGACCACTGCTAGTTATCCGTTCTTGCTGACCCGCATCTCCGTTTTCCACAGGGGTGCAAGAACTGCTCGACACGTTGTCGCCTCCACCCTTACTGCTGTCCGCATCTCCGATCCTCTTCGACTCCGCGCCATTAACTTCCACCTCGTTCGCATTAGACTCCGCGCACGGTGGCGCCTTGCCGGGACTCGAGACTTTCTCTTTTACATCTTCGGAACTATCGGGCATGTCCATAGACTTAGCAGGTTCTACATCCGCAGTAGACACCACCGGTGGAGACGCGTGAGCGCTGCCATTGCTCGTCGTCGAATCCAGCACTTGCTCAGCTTCGTTGCTACCCGGGCAATCGGAATCCTTTCGCTCCACTGTGCTGGACAGAGTCGACCCGCACGGCTGACTGGAACTACTCACGTCCGTTTCGTTCGTATTCCAGTCGGGCGTGGACGCGGACGACGAGGATGACGTCGCTGGCGGTGACGGCGACGATGAGCATCCCGCGCCAGAGGACGAACCGCTCGTTTTCTCACGTCCTCTTCGACCCCGCAAGTAAGGACTCGCGAATGCGCGCTTACCACACTTCTCGCCTTTCAGATTTTTTAGATGAGGATTCGCCACCTCTGACTGATACTTTGCCATTACTTGCTCCAACGGCATCGTCGCTTCCATACACAGATTACTAACATTTTCTTCTTCATCTATACGCAATGTAACGTACGAAGATAATCTTATTAAAAGCTTACTCGTGTAGGTAAGGGGAAAAAATAAATTAGAGCTTGCCAAACGGACAATTAGCAAGAGTATCTGTATAAAGGTAAACCCCGTAATAATGCATATCCTTAATATGAAAAATAACGCACCAGATTCGGTCAGGTCACCCTCCTTTTTCTCCGACGTGGACGTTCCCGCGAGCTCTTTGAGAACATTGACTACCTCCGGCTTCGTAAGGGTATCATCGAAACCGAGGAAAGCGTCTATTAAAGCTTGCCTAATATCGCCTTTCTTGTAAGCTTCTGTCTGTTTGATAAAATCGGGGAGGTTGCGCGCGCAATACGTCGCAACCTCGTGTCCTCCATGACCGTCGTATACGGCAAACAGCGAGACATTCTCGTCAAATTCTATGCAACAATTGTGAGCATCCTGCAAAGAAAGAGTCGCCGTTAGTAATCCATCTTCGACAAGACTTCTTTCTTGTTCTAAAAAGGTAGCAATCAATTGTCTTGGGTATTGTCTGGATCAGGGAATCGAGTGCCAAGAAGTAACATTCTTCTAGCAATGCATAAATTTATCAGAACGAGATACAACATATTTCAATAGACAGTCGATTAACTTCCATTTGATAATACATTCCAAAAGCGTCAACGGACAAGATAAAACAACGATTATTGCGTAACAACTTTGTCGTTCGAGGGAAACTGACAACCGATATTATTGCGGGTATCAGAGAAAGTTACATATCGCCAACGAGATATTTTTGCGACGAAACAACGCCGTGATAATATTGATCGACATGTCGCAAGGATCCCTTATCGGGATATCTCTCGTCTGTTGATAAATAAACGCGTGAGTCGCGAAAGAGTCGTCGACGAGCGTCGGATGCGCCCGGAGCCTCGTCCCGCTCGTCGGTCACGCTCGTTCCCCCGGCTCGAGGGTTCGGCGCGCGGGACGCGTCGGCGAGCGCGCGGGGCGGCCGGTCAATCCGGTGGCCGGGTGACCGGCGAAAACACGCGGGTGCCCCGAAACTGGGTAACGGGGCAATAAACGAGCGAGAAAACGAACGAACGAACGAACGAACGAGCGAGCGAGCGAGGGCGCGCGCGCGCGCGCGCGTACGTCGCGTACGTTGCCGCCGTCGGCGCGGCGGCCGTGGCGAACGGCATACCGCGACGTTCCCGCTTACCTCCTGACTGATCCGCCAGCCCTGCATCGAGCTCGCGCCGTACGCGACATTCTTTCCCACTTCGTCGCTCGATTCCTTCTTCGTGATCGGCTCCGACAAGTACGCTCCCATCTTTTAAAATACCGGCTGGCCGTCGTGCTACTCCCGCGGCGTCCGCGTTAATGTATCGCTAACGTTTCCGCCAGAAAACAGAACTCACAAGCGTGGCTGCTGCACAAGTCGTTGACTAGCCTCCCATGACCGGTTTGGCTTTCTGTTTTCCAGCCGCGCTGCTGGCGCCAGCTGGGCGCAGACTTTTCGCCGCGCGCGCGCGCGCCCGCGCCTCTTTCGCGCCAAACTTAAAGCAACGTGCGCATGTAGGAGTCGGAAGAGAGTCATCCGTACGACCGGATATGCACTCCGTTCTATTTTCAAGTTCGATAGTCACTGCATTTGTGCGTCGGAGTCGGAGGTCGGAGCCGCGGCGGGGATTGGTTTGGCCAGATTTGTTTCGAAAGAAAGACGCGACCGCGCGTTGTTTCGTTGCCGTTTGGCGCTTGTAACGATGATCGATTTCGAACCGATTTCCTGAATGGGTTAGATAACTAGATGATCCTCGGACCAGTGAGCTATCACTTTGCGAGTTGTTGTCGTTCGAAGCAATTAAATCATATTCGATTTAAGTATCGACTCAAATCTAGAGAATTTATAGAAATTGATTTTATATAAATACTCGAGTAACTTTTACAGAATTTATATATAAATATACACTGAGAAAAAAAATTTTATTTTAAAGGAATATTTATTAAGTGGCTTTTTAACTTTTATTTAATTTAAATAAAAATATTGAATTCTAAGTAAATGTGTGTAAATAGTAAGTAAATAAGTTGTTAGGAGCCACCTAATAAATATTTTTGAGGATTTTTTCTCAGTATTATATATATACATACATATATATAGAATAGAATACTTTATATTTAATACTAAGAAAACATTAATAAATAACAAGTAAAACTTGACCGATAAGTGAATCTCACAAATAAGTCATAGATATAGCCATTTTCGGCCGAGATCGAATTCACTGGATCTTCGCAGTTTAATATTATTTTTGTATAAATTTTATATTTATCCTTAAACAATCGAGCTTAATACTATTTTCGTGCAAATCTATATATTTTAGATTTAACCTTCAATAATCAAACGGGACAAGTATAACAGGACATGTCGAAAGTCGGTCGTTCCAGTATTAGCGCGTCTTTATTAGATATCAAATTCAGAGCAATATATAATTGACCGCATTAATATTTAGTACATGAATATTGAAAACCTATTGCAGTAACGAAGCAAAAGTAGCTCGGACAGCGCCGCTTAATGGTCACTTTCCGAAACACTCTGGAGGGTATATATTAACAAAATACGAAAGTAAATAATGTTACAAGTGTTTTCTAAAATTCATTTTTTAAAAATCGAACAAGTCAGTGTCTAACATAATTCTTCGAGAGAAATATCTCGATTACCGCGGAGTGAATTTAACGTCGGAACCGCGAGGAACATCGAATCACCTTTGAAGTTTGAACGTTCCGCGCTTTGTTCAAAGTGTGGGGGAGGGGGGAGAACAGATTGGTGTCGCGCTCGTCGCGGCGCGGCACGGGAGGGCGGGTGGGATTAAACGGAGCAAGAGGGGCGCGGGGGGGGGGGGGAGTGCGTACGGAGTAGTGCGCCGGGCGCTCGCTCGACTCCGCTCGAGCCCGCCACCCGCCAGTCGTTCGGCGGAGCTCGGGGAGGTTAGATCGGGTTCGCGCACCCCTCCCCCCGGATGCGAATGCTCGGTGGTACGGCACACCGCGACGGTCGACAGACGGTAGCGGATACGCGGCGTGGAGTCGCGCGACTACGTCAGTGCCGCCGTGCCCCGGACTCGCGTCCTTTCTCGCGCGCTCGCTGGCGAGCGTCGATCGTCGTCGTCGCCCCGTCGAGTCGATCTCGCCCTCGCCCCGGTAACGGGGGCGAGCCTCGCTACGCCCGCACATCCCAGCTCGTCGACTCTCATCCCATCGACGTCCCGCCGCCGCCGCCGTCGTCGTCGTCCTCGTCCTCGTCCTCGTCGTCCTCCTCGTCGTCGTCGTTGCCAGACGGACGCGCGGCTGGCCGTACCGTCGCATCGTCGCCGTCGTCTTTCCCCGTCGTCGGCCGTCCGTGCATCGTGCTCGCCGCACCTGTCGATACCGTAACAGCAAAGGGAGCGAGGACGGCAAGCCAGCACCGTGTGTTCCCCGGCCTAGTGACCTGACCTTGGATCGGTCCGACCAGGTAACGTCTGTCACCACTTACTTACTCACTCGCGCCACGCTTCTTCCGTGGCCCGCGCGCGCCGACGTTTTCCTCCGGCTCCGAGAGCGTCTCTCTCCCGGAGATATATATATAACATGTATATGTACATGTATTCGATTATGGCGGGGGTGCGGACGCGCGGGGGAGGAGGGCTTTTGAGATTGGTTGTACGGTAGTATGGCAGCGGCACGCATCCCCGTTAATTCCGGGGTGCTTAACGCGCGTATACGTGTTGCGGATAAGAGGATTTGCCGCTCGCGCTAGTGATAGGCTTAAGTCCGCTCTCGGATATCTATACGCGTGTCTTCACTCTTCGCGGTTTCCCACCGATACAGCGACACCCGCTTCACTCGACAAATGAACCGTTGTAAAATATATCGATCTTAAAAACGTTTCCCGTACCGCGGATTCCCGTGCAGTTTTCGAAACGAGACGGCTGCACGGGCGGCGCGACCGCTGGCTAATTTCTTTTTTAATCGAAATCACCTTGGGGGAAAATTTACTTATCGATCCGAGAGAAACTTTTCGCGGCGGGAAATTTCACCTCTTGCCTTTTTTTTTTTTTTTGCTCGTTTCGCGACGGTCCCGCTGCGGTTCGCGTATGAAGGCGCGCTAAAGCGAAATGCGGGGAAATTTCCTCACGGGCAAAACGAGTGTTCTTAACCACGTATATGTATCTGCAATTAAACTCTTCCCGAGAGCATTTATCCGTTATCACGCGAAGCCGCGAAGCAGGCTATCTAAACTGGCGAGGTATCGCTCCGCCGAGCGTGCCATGGTACCGCGACGTCTGGCCCGACGCGCCGTCATCTACTTGCACCGTCGTTGCAAGTGACTGTCTCTACCACTGACGATCATTAATCTCTCTCGCTGCGTAAAGCATCTCGCCGTGAGAGCCGAACGAACGTTGGTTCCTTTTTACTCTGGAAAACTGAGAGAAGCGAGGAAGAATATTTCACAGGAATCGTGACATTGCAATTACATACACCAGCTCGAAAATAGGATGTACCGTTTCCCACGTTGCTATTACGAATTCTCTTCTAATTTTTGCTATTTAATTGATGTGCAGGGCGATGTACGCCGCGCGGAGATCCGCGGGGTAGGATTTTAAGACGCGTTCGCACTCGGGAATTAATCAAATTGGAACAAATTAAATGATACAGAGAGAGAGAGAGAGAGAGAGAGAAATTATGTAGGAATGCATCGCGTGTGCGCCGACAGGATTTATTCAATTTGCTCGCGGGCGTTTCTATTTCGCGACAAGTTGCGAAGTGCCCGTTGTAGGAGGCCCGGGGATGGCAAGTATCCAAATGCGAGGCAGAATAAGCGCACGTAATCTTACAACGTTGATTTTAATTATCCCGTTTGATCCGCCCATCTAGAAGTCATTATTTGCTCCATGCAAACTGTTGCACGTGCGCCATTCGACGAATTCGCTTCCAATTGAGCTACGCGAAGCTCTAAAAGGATGCTTTTAAACGGAGAAAAAGATGCTTTTACTGCGATTTTAGAAATGTATTATTAGAAGCGACTCTTTCAAGGCTCTTTCTCGTTCTCGTGCTTAACATTAGTATTTTTTACCTCTCTCTCTCTCTCTCTCTCTCTCTCTCTCTCTTAATTAATTAAAACGCCAAAGTTTGCTTAAGCAACCTACATAAATTTCATTTTGGAATCATAAATAAAGCTTAAAGTAAAAGAGAATTTTTGAAAGAGAATTTTTATATAGCCGGAAAAATCACGTTTCTGCTTAGGTCTTCTAGACCTGAGGGTAGTAACCTAGGGTTAAAATAAAGATGTGCGAGGTGAAGAAGGCGTTTCTTTTCGTAGTGATTTGAGATAGGCCCTTTATTTTTTATGATAATTTTAGGAATTGCAATTGTCACCTGTCCGATTTTGAACGCATTTCTGATATTTGACTGAAAGGGGACGGCAAATACGATCCGTTATTTACGTATTCTTACATAAAAATTGCAGTTGTTGGTTTCATAAGATATTTTTACGTCGCGAATAGCCGTTCTTGATATTTCTGGGACAATGAATGCAAGCAGCCTATTATTGTTCCGTCCAATCGCTAGATTTTTTTTTGAAAATGTTGAAGTGTATAAACCTTGTCATTTTCTCGTCGATCCAGAGACAAATTATCTGATATCTTTTATCCCTAGAACGTCTATAGGTCCTCGAGCAATTAGTTTCATGCACGAGATAAACCGTGTTATTTGTGTCATGTAACGAGCATGTTGTGAGAATTTCCTCCGCCTCGTGTTCTTCCTCCCGGATAGATTGCTTAGATTGCTCTTAGTCGAAATCCTCATTCGCAGTAATTACGGTCTGGAATGCCAGGAAAGTAACGGCGATTATATACATATATATCTCTATGTCGAATGAAAATCGTGATACAACCGCGATTTAGTCAAGTTTCATTACAATCTAGAAAAATGTTTATTACAAATTGGAACTAATAATAAAAGTCTTGGCACAGTATATAATGTAAAAGCATTTCGGTCGCGTTTAATTTTGATAATCCTGTTACATGCTCTTCAACAAAATTAAAGACCCACTTTGAATTGGCGGCAAAAATGATGCCATGTAAGTATATTATATAATTTTGCAAATAAGATGATTTACGAACAAGCAATTCTGAAGCCTGCAAACTCCGCTTTTAAACCCCGTGAAGGTTTTCCTCGACGATACTTCTGTTTCAAGTGGTGCCATTATACAAAAGTCGAACGTGCAAAATTGACGAAAAAGAAATTTTGTTAAGTATTTCACTCACACTCTTCCTTGCCTATTGTCGACTCAACTTGATCATAAAGAGAAGTTAAAGAATCGTTATTATTTTCTTGAATTGAAAAATGTGTGACTAGCCGAATTCGAGCCGATTGGCTTCCTAAATATATATTATATATTATCAAGAGATGTAAGAATAGATTACATCTATCAAATATGTATTTTGTTCCCCTATAAAGAAAAAAAAGATAACTTTTATCTTTCATATATTTCATATTTGATTCGAAAGATTATCAGCTGCATTATAGTATGCATTATATATTTCACGAAAAAAATCTTTTTATAAAAAGACCCAAATATGTCAGATTTGGTTTAGGAACAACGAATAGGTATAGGGGAGACCGGGACCCGTTGGCACAAAAGACAAGTTGGCATTGCGTTCCGTTTATATATTTATGGAAATATATATAAGGATGGAAAAGTTATCACAAAATATCTCTTTTATAACAAAGGTACTTTTTCCAAAGTTTTATTTAACTCAAACAAGTATTACAATAAAAAGAGAGAAAACTCCGATTCAAGAGGTGGCAAGTCAATTTTCGAGCGTTTCAAAATATTGTATCAATGTTCTTCAGCTTGAGAAGTAAATCAAAATGACGTATTATTAGTTAAAAGAAAAGTTTCTGTTTTATTTTAAGTAACAACAGTAATTTAATGTAATACTATGACTGTACGAGTAATATATAAAGTGACTCATGATAATTAGTTGTTTAAAAAATCAAATGCCGAAATTGTGAAAACTGTGCCAATGAGCTGGTCTCCCCTCTGTATCTGTACGATCTTGACGTCTGTTGTGAATCGATAGTTTACAAATTATAGTGCGAAAAGTTAGAAGTCAGTATACTTATACTATATACTCTTATTTTTATCACTGGATTTGATTAAACATGATCCACCGATAACAGACCAGTGAGACATTTTAACATAACATTGAATGTTACGTTCGAATAGATAACGACTTAAACGGTTAAACCAGTAAATCTTTTCGAGCTAGATAAAGAATCGGCGATTATTGGACTTCCGTTTTGCTTTTCGCGCGAATATAAAAAGAATAATTTGATATCAATGGCGACGGATATACTTGTTTGACCTTTCGCGCGGAGACTGTTCTTCCCGTTGTCTTTGTGACCGCCTCTCTCACGTGCAGAAGCTTTAATTAACAGTTGGCATTTTACTAGATACGAGTCCATGTCGAGTTTTCCCTGCGTTATTGCAGTATCGTCTCGCAAATCATGTAAACTAGTTTATTGTTCCGCTGCGAGCTTCGTATCGCGAAAATGGTACAGCTGCCGTGTTGCGGCGCGTTGCGCCGCGCCGCCCGGAAAATTAATCACGCGCGTGGGCGAATATGTTTTTTTCCATATTTATTATTTGGGAAACAATGCAACTAGCGTCACTACCGTTGTAGTTCGTTGACAGATATTGATAAAAATATGCACGGTTCGCGCAATCGAATTATAAATTAATCTCGGCAAACACAACATCTGGAATTACATTCGCATTTCTATTAAAATTCTATCCATTATTTGTTATTTCATTATCTCATTATTATATATATATATATATATTATTTCATTGAATTTGCATTACACGTAGGCGTTATTTTACGTTGTTATTTTACGAGCGCGGTTGTTAAACTTGGCTGCACGGTCTTCGGCTCTCTACACAGGTTCTCGTATGAAAATTACCACGTCTATAAAATGTTCGTTTATCTTACGAAGAATTATAAGACTCGGCGAGCTGCTTGCGAAAATGATTAACTCTATCACGCGAGAACAGAAAAGAACACTTAGGCCCGTATTTATAGTCGTGTTTCTGCTGAAGAACTGTGCCAGAACCAGCATCGAGAAAATTAATCATGCACGTTGGCGAATATATTTTTTTCCATATTCATCGTGACTTATTTGTGATCTAATAAATAGAACTTGACAATCAATTTGATATTCACCATGTCATATTTGCAATTGGGATTTAATAGAGGAGATCAAATTAAGTTTATCTTGAGATGTAACCTAAATTTTCTGGTTTTAGCGGTGTATCGATTCTCGAGAAATCAGGTATTATTTAAAAAAGAAACACTTTATATGACGTATTTATGATCTAATAAATAGAATTTGACAAAATCAGTTTGATATTCACCGTGTCATATTTGTAATTGGGATTTAACTGAGGAGATCAAATAAAGTTTGTCTTGAGATATAACCTCTGGTTTTAAGCGGTTTATCGATTCTTGAGAAATCATGTATTATTTAAAAAAGAAACAATTTACATGACATTTTTTATTGTTAATACACATGTACATACATGGCATTTAAGATTTACTGTTAATAATATACATTTATATATATATCAACCAGATTAAAGTAAATTTTCTCATCAATTAGGATTTGAGTAACAATATTTCCATTTCGAATCGCTCTTCCTATCGCAACAGAATTAATCATTAGCGAATCTTAGACAAGGCTAATAATAAATCCACAAACAAAGTGCAAATGTACAATACATTTATCGAAATTGATTTAAAATACAAGGAATATTTGGCGTTATTTTATAACATTAAATATTTCGTAGTAACGAGACTGTCTGGCGTACGCGTCCTCGGTATTGTTTTGGTAGCGCGCGACTTTGTATGCAAAGCCGCCGCAGACCGTATTGTCATTAATTGTCAAGTCTCGGAACCGGCAGGAAACGCCAGCCGCTCTGTGTGTCATACTTAGGTAGCACACTGAAACGCGTAACGAAAAGCCGTGTATGTCAGTTATATACTGACAATAGTGACAATTAATTCGAGATGAAATAAAGTTTCACATGTCTATATTTACATTTACTTCACAACATTTAACGTTAAATACTACGCCGCTTGTAACTCGCTTGTAGACGGCGAGGCCACGATGTTTGTCACTCGCGTTATAGCAAGAATCAAGCCAGGCAGGTAATGGCATAAGCTGCTTTGTGTGTCGCTGTATTGCTCGAAATGCAATCGCGACAAGTACTAAAAGTACCAAATGCTGTTGTACAGCGCATAACTTTATTACGGTAAGTGTTATCAGCTAGCATTAAGGATTCGTATAAACGTGTCTCGGAACGACAATATTTCGCGCGATTTATTCATTTGGAGCAAAAACCGAGGTGAAGAGAATATATAATACATAATAAATAAGAGAAACATATAATATATTTTCTATAACGAATAGAGAATATACATAATATATTCTTCATATGTTATAGTAAATTACTGTTCCGCGATGTATATACGGACGATAAATTGTTTCTTTACCTATTGATTTGAATATATTTCATACAGCGATTTGGCCGATTTGAACTTTCGGTTTAAATATAATTTGCCTGACACTTCGAGATTGACAACGCGAAATGAAATACGAAACGCCGGATCGAGTTATTCGAATAACGAAAAGCCGTAATTATAATTAAGCTGTATATTGATAATTAATCGAAGGAAAAAGAACAGAAAATTTACTTTATAATATTCAACGTTAAAAACTTAGCATACAGAAAATTGTCTTCATAATATTCAACGTTAAAAACTTAGCATACAGAAAATTTACTTTATGATATTTAACTTCAAATATTTCGAGGAAGCTAGACACAGCCTTGGTGTTTGTTTTATTATTACAACGCGTTGTGTACAAAGCTGCACGTTCTATAGTCAATCGTGTAACGAGACGCGACAGGTAGTAGAGCATACAACTGCGTGTGTCGTAGTTTTACCCTTGAAACACTTATCTATTTACGAACTATTAAACTATTAGATCACATTAATTAACTCTCGTAGTTAACGATTGCAAATGTATTGGGTATTTATTGTAGCAAGTCGATTTGATGAATGATTACGTTTAAATCGACGAAAAATTCGAAGAAAAACGCAAAGGATAGGTACAGCATACGTTGGGATTTATGCATCATCTAAACTGTCTAAAGATATCATTATCGTCTGTATAAATAAAATTATTCTCACACAGAAAAAAAGAAGTATCGTATCAAAACTTATATATAAACAACAATCTATAATCTTCTTATAAGAATTTCAACTTTTTACTTCAACTTTTTCTCCTTGGTTGAACTATATAAATAAAAAGTTGAACTATATATGAAGTTATTTCTCATTCAAGCAAGTTTTCTTTGTTTAACGCAATATATAATCTCATTTCCAGATTATTGATTATGAATTCAAGATTATTGATTGTTGCGTGTGTATACGAGTATATTCTTGATTTGACACTTCTTTTTTCTGTAGGTGTTTTCTGTGTCGGGCGGATTATACAATTTTTTTCGATTAATCTCACTGCACTGCAGTGTACAATAATAATAAAATGTGTGTGATTAAGGTCGAGAGTCCTATGCAAAATGCCGTGCGATTATCCTACTTTGGTGATTAGAATGCGCGGTCTTAATTAGTATTTTCGCAAGTATTGTGTGAATGCAACAAATGAATCTAAGAGGAGGAGGAGGAGGAGGAGAAGAATTGGAGCGGACAACTGCGGAGCGACTGTGGGATGAGTCTATTATTTTTTGTTTCAGTGAGCGGATATTAAAAGATAAATAAAGAGATAACGCGGAAGGCAAATATTACATCTCAAAAGGATCTATTATCCTTAAAATGGATGGACTAAGACAAATTACTGCAAACAGTTCATTTTAGAATTTATATATATTATAGTCAATTTATTGAACATTTTATACACAAATTGTATAAGATTTTCAGGCAAACCGCAATTTTCAACAGAACACTATAAAAAGATAATATGCGAATAATTTTATTTTGTTTAAAATCGTTTATCGTCAAAACTTTTTTACTTTTACAATTTTTTTATTGTTACAACGGATTCAATTTTTGATTGCTTAGTTGATTAGTGAAAACAAGGAAAAATAAAAAAAAAATAACAGCAAAATAAATTTATGACAAATAGAATACTAACGTTTTAAAAAAATAAATCTCATATCTAAATTCCCTCTTCTGGTGTTCATATTTCATGAAGATCGGAACAAGATATATTCTCTCCGTTATATATCTACGTGAAATAAAAATACATTACATATATAAAACAAAAAGAGAGACATTGTTAACTTAGTTGTTAGATACTAGATTTTTCAAGATATTTTATTCGACTAACTGGCAATAAGAGAAAAAATTCACGATGTTTCTATTTAATCACGACGTAACTATATTTTCCTTTTTCCGCATATTTTTTAAATAAAATTTGAGGTCTGCGTTTCTGTATATATTTCCAGAATTAAATGTTACACGAGCTGAGAAAATAAAATATTTAGAATTTTTATATATTTCACAAACATAATTAAAAGACGGATAGAAAATATTTGACTGTCAGATATACATATATATTTCAACTAAATTATTTAATCTGATATTTTAACTAATTTATTCAATAAAAAGATACGCTAACGGTTATTAATCATATCGAGAATCATATTTATTCTTATATAATTAATAAGCCAGTTTTAGTTTTTACTTTTTCATATAACTCATATCTACTCTTGTTTATTAATAACTTAACATTTTATATTACTTGAAACAAAGAGTTAATAATATGAGATCCTTTAACTATCTCGCGCATTACAATATTATGTAATATTATTTGAATATTCAGGCGTCAGGGTTCACAAAAATTATCGTACCGCTTTTCGCAATCAGTTGAATGTAATTTTTAAGAGTTACTGTCTAATCACAATATAACTATTGAATTATTTGTATCTCAAGATGAAATTTTATTCTGAATATTTCATCTGATAAGCTTTTTGATACAAGGTTCATGTAACTATAAATATGGGCCATTGAGTAACTCTTTAAGTCTCTAAACTGATGGCAAACTTACTTTATCGAAACAAGATTACATGCCATGAGAAATACGAACGCATATATCCTCTTTATTCGATATTTTCCTTTTATTCGTTATCGTGTTCCCCAAGAAGCAAACTGAAATTGATTCGCTCAGTCATCGATACTCGCTTAAACCACGTATTGCGTGAGCTTCGTTATTGTCGCGAGCCTTATTGACATCGATAATTCCCACGATACCATTCTTTTCCTTCCGTGACGAAGATTTCTGAAATACGAAGCCTGTGGCGCAGGAAGAGCGTCGTTAGTCGCGCGATTTCTTAGTGAAAGTATCTTTTCTTTTTCCGATTATCTCGTATCTCGAGGGATGATTACCTACTAAATTTATATACCGGTTGAAAGTAAGGTCAACGAATCGCTCGAGAACATGCGACAGGACTTCCTTGAAACAGGGGTCGAGAAAGGAGGTTAATGCCTTTTCCAGCACTCGTGGTGCCGCCTTATACTTTGGACATACACGTCATTTGTAAAACAAGTGGGCTAAAAGGTTTAAAGGGACGGCCGTCAGGTATCGAGGAATATTTAAACTTCGCGCGAAGTTTTTTCGAAGATATCAGCCTCAAAGTTGCCGATACGTGACGTGCGATAAAGTAACTTCGTTCCGATCGAGTGCAGGGACCTTCCCGTGAACCTTAGTGCTCTTAAAAGCAGTTGCGTGTATGTGCAGCGTGCACATAAAGTTGTATGACAAGGCCTCTTCCTCTTCCTCTTTGGCGACTAAATAGTATTCCAAATTATATCTCTTGTTGTGCACATTAAAATCGTTCAGACAACATTTAATATTCATTAAGAGAGAGAGAGAGAGAGAGAGAGAGAGAGAGAGAGAGAGAGAGGAGAGTAATTTTTTATTATTATTTTAATACAAAATTATTATATCGAATATTGATAATCAAACGCATTTGCCAAATGGAACGGACTGCGAGGAATTGCGCATCAGTCATCTATTTTGTGACAGTCGGACATACATGGTATGAAATTTGAACATGATCGATTAAACCACTCTCAAGTTCCGTGGAAACTTCGCAATTTGTGTCGCCACATTCTGTTCTTCCTCCGTAATCCACTGATGGCAGAGTATTCGCGAATCGAATTTCTTGGATTATTGACGAAATTCAGATCTTCGCTGTTCTCATCCAACAATCATTTGTCATCGTCCCGCGCGATCTCTTGAATCATAAAGATTCAACATTAAATATAGTTGTCTAAGTTTTATTTATTTGCTACGAAATGTTACGTATGATAAAAATTTCATGTAAATGTTGAATATTTTAAACTGTATATATATAATGCTCTTTTCCGAGAATTCACGAGAGAGAAATGTCTCTTAAAAATTAAATTTAAAATTTTCGTTGAGAGAAACCGCACTTTTGATCTTTATTAAGCTTCCACTCGTAAAAAGTGACCAGTCTTGTGGCAAAACGTAATCTTTTCTGTTCACCGTACATGATGAGATTCCTATGACGATGTCCGTCGAGGTGAACGACATCCGGATCGGTCGGAAACACGGTAAATCCTTCGATTTTCTAGCAAAGCCTTTCGCGCGATGCCGCGTCACATTTTCACGTAAGCTTTTTCATGAATATCGTTCTTTTTTTCATGCAAGTTATTTATGTCTTGTCTCCAGTTTTCTACGTTTTTTACCCGGGACAAATTTTCATCGCTCGAAATATATTTTTCGTGCGAAAAATATAGATCTTTATGTGATTTTCCATCGGAAAGAATTCGAGCCAAGTTTTGTCGATTCGAATCCAATATTCAGTATGACATAAATATTTCTCTTGACACGTTGAATCATTGTTTACTGCATGCTCGAGCCGAAAGGAGCTTTTTTAAGAATTTAATGTGTTCTACGCTATAAATAATATGCTCGATATAAAAACCGATAAGCGGCGAATTAAGGATGATGAAGTGCAGATAACCCACAGCGTGCTCTGGCGATTACCGCGTCTCTTTAAGAAGTCCATGTACAACCTACGTGACTGAGAATTAAGGCAATGTAATCCTTCTTAAGAAGTATACATTGACATAATAAAGATAGTGACTACTTGGCCGCGCGGCTAAAAAAAATACTGGCTGCCAGCTGGAAAAAGTTGGCTTTAGTTTCTAAAGCCGAGATATTCAACAGCTTTTTACGAGCTTTGCGCATAGCGTGTCCTATTTTCTACATAATAAGATACTGTCTCTCGGAGCATTGTACGTTTCTTGCTTCGTTACCGGCAATTTCCGCACGGCGGCCGCAAGTTGCGACGCGCGCGCGTCGCGAATCTCAAAGCAGCGCACGTCGCGCGCAGGCACACCGTGATTCAGCTACCAGAATCAATTTTTAACGCACGACGCTCTTTCTCTTTCTCCCCTTTTTCTGGATTTTTCCTCTTGCAGAATGAGAAATATCTTCAACGTGTACAGGGTCGCAGCCCCTAACGTTAGAATGAAGAGCAGCGGTTTAGCCGGAGAGAAAGAATTTTCGTCACTCGCAGTCAGGTTTACATACGCGAGGGAAAGGGATTATACGGGAAAGGTTTATAGTGTCACACGGCAACTGTTTAGCGTGCGCTACGTTTCCACGCGAGATCTGATCGAGTCGAATCAGATTGCGTCAAATAACAGTCGAGAGTAGCTTTGTGTCACGCCAGTGCCCGCTATTGTACGTCTATTAGTGGCCGCTGGTCTATAAGTATACGTCTATAAGTGGCCGTAATTCGTCGATCGGATTTTATACGGTAATCAGAGCGAACTCGATAATTCACCTCAAGTCGATGTGGGATTGACCGT
The DNA here is from genome assembly GCF_003070985.1 of Temnothorax curvispinosus. Taxonomy (NCBI): domain Eukaryota; kingdom Metazoa; phylum Arthropoda; class Insecta; order Hymenoptera; family Formicidae; genus Temnothorax; species Temnothorax curvispinosus. The sequence goes on from NW_020221842.1 coordinate 81,909, forward strand.
TACGTTGTTCATTATAAGGGACGTTTATTAAAATATTACGCTCACGGGGAAGAAGCATGCAACATGTTTTATCAAAGTCCATCCGGAAGAGATACTTTTTGTAACGTTTGCGTTCACGTTGCTTCCCTACGACGCGAGCTGATTACCGATCGCGCTCCGTTCTCTTTCATTAACGATATCTTCATTGCTTTGTTGCGCCGTCGTGACTTCATTTCACGAGCTTCGCGTGCGAGACGCGATACTGTACGCTGCTGCTCAGCATGATTTTTGTCAAGAAACAAGTATCAAGCGCTTCGAGCCAAATGGCCTAATTTCGCTTCGGCAGAGATAACAATTTCTAGCGGAGGTTTACACGCAGCACACCTGAAAAATGCAAGTAACCGCTGTAATAGATTTCTGATAGGCGCGGGCAGAAATAAGGTTCCTCGATAAAAAGACAAAAAGCACCTTCCGGCAAAATTCTGCTGCCTGCATTTTCTGTCGCAATGAATTATTTATGTTGCGACACGAATTTTATAGTTTAACGCGCGCGCGGCGAGATACGTCGCTTCTTTTTTTGGTTTTTTGTATTTTTTTTTTTGCTTAAATTGCTCAAGATACTCGACGAAACGCCCAGCGTGCAAACTTTCCGAACGCTGTTTACACACGCTGCATTCATTTCCCGTACAGTACAACACCTGACCGTTTCGAGAATGCGCCGTGAAATAGCGGATTAAGATCGCAGTTTGTCTTTGGCGTTTAATGCCGAACTTTCGACATGGAAGTTTCACTACGTAAGTCGAATTAACAATAGCCGCTCGCGCTTTGAATTCGCTCTAGCTCTCGCAACAGCTATTTCGAGACAACGCATTCACTGTACAATTGCAACATGATCAAACGCGTTTGCGCTTAAATTTATAAATAGAAAGTAATTTATTTAATTAATTGTTATTATTAATAATAACAATAATAATTTTACTAACTTGTTATTTGTGTCGTGTTTTTTTTTTATACGGGTCATAATATATTTCTGTGTCCGAACGCTTGTATCTTATTTGAATTCTCTTTCACTGATTTTCGCTATATAAATTAATATAACAGCAAGATGAGGTATATTAAAAAGAGACGTAGGAGAAATATGCGTTTTAATGCGTAACATCAAACAACCAGTTCCTCATTAAGCCTTTGCCATTTCATTCTGCAAGCGTATACATAATTTGCAACGAGCCCCGACATATGGGGTCGCGGTATGACGAATAATTCAGAATAATTCACCGCTACGCCGGTGCAATTTGTCTTACATTGTGTACGCCTTCCACGACACATCTTTCGCGCGTGACTTTATGCTCAATCGTCTTGCTTACAACGAGCGCTTCAGCGGCAAAATGCTTGCTGTCCAATTAGTAGCGATAAGTCGCGTTACCTGCCGTGTCTCGCGTGCGTTTGCGCAACTTTATCTTATTCGTGTATTTAAGCCGTATCGAGTCATTCTTTTCTCGCTGCCCCGAGGTAGCGCCGCGAGGTGTCATAAACAGCGTAAGCGTGTTGAGCAAGGGATGCAAATCCGTCTTTGTGGGGCAAGACGTGCCCGTTTGTACAGCACAAATGGATGATACAAGACGCATGCAGCGCGAGCGCGCTTCCTCCTTACCTTAATCCATTAAGCTCGATATCTACACGCGCAACATCGCAGCAGCGCGCCGTACGACACGACGAGGAATCGATTAAGGAGAGGAATAAAGGAGAGAGAGAGAAGAAAGCTGCTCGGGCGGCGCTACGCACGTGTCTGTGTGTGTGTGCGCGTGTATGTGTGTGTGCGGACGGGCGGAATCATTGCCTCGTAAAAGGAAAAAAGCCCGGTTATGGAGAAACATCAGGATACGGTGGGATTTGTGGGGTAAAATATGATGTGATGTGATATCTCTCGTCGGAGGAAAAACTGCCCGCGGCATGTTGCCGCGGAGCTCTCTTCGAGAATCTCTCGTCGTGATAACGCGGAAGTTGCGCGTCAAGCGTCCGCGCCGCGCCGGCTCCGCTTCGCCTTCGTGTGTGGGTGTTCGACCCAATTCTACGTTCTCCTTCATCGCGCCCGCGTCGCGTCGCCTCTTTTTCCCATTTTTCCCGAACGACCGAGCACCCGATACATCTGGCTTCGAGGACGGCTGCTGCCACAAGTGGCGCCGAAAGAATAGGGTATCGATATACCCTCCCTTATGTAGGACATTTCTTCCGAAAACACTGAGAATGAATAATCTCCAGGGGAAAGGAAAGAAATCCGCGATTTTGCTGTCCAAGGCTTCGCGTGCGCGGGCGTAAACACGCAAAATCGTGCGCGGTCGCCGAAGAAAGAAGTGTTAAGTGTGACTCAGCTGGTTCCCGTAGGTCGCGTGTTACGATCAAATGTCTTATTATATAGTGTCTACGCCGTTGGGAGCATGCAATAATTATACGATTATGCGCGCCGGTTGACGTGTTACTTTCATTATTTACCAGTCAATTTACGAAAGAAAGTTTTTCAACCGCGGTTATAAATAACGTCGCGTTTTTAGAAGAATGCTGCACGCTAGGCTCCACTTCGCTATTATTTTCACGCGACACGCATTTCTAATTCGTTATTCATCGGAATCATAAATCGCTGATTCCGGGGTTTATTTTTACGAGCGTATCTCTGAAATGCCAGAATCCCGAAATTTTTTCATCTATTAAAATCGTGCGTTTATGCGTTGTTCGCATGTACCGTTTTTCCCCGAGCGAAAACATGTTTAACAGTGGTACTTATATTTTATCCAGGATCATAGTTTTTCATATCAAGTGTACAAAGAAAACCGTGTTTCACATTTTTCAACATTCTTCAACGTATACTGTATATGAGAAGCGTACGATATGAGCTTCGATAAATATCGCGGAATACTAACGATGTTAGCATAGTTGGTTGTGTCATCGGACATAATAAAATCCGCTGGAAAAAAATTTCAATTTTCGTCCGTATTGTTGTCTTTTGTTTGAATACGAGCCATATGTGCCTGAGATATTCTTATCAACGAGGAAGTTATTATCGGTTTTCGCGACCCTTCGTATTTTACGTATTTTACACGATATAACAACTTCATCCGCGTACCGCAGTGACGAGGCAATTAATTCGCGTGACAACGATTGAAGCCATTAATTTTCAATCGGTCGGCTCGACATTAATCGCAGGTTTATTAATTAGCGTCGGGATCCAAAGATAACGACAAACCGGAAGAGCGTCATCCTTGAGTGAGTTACGAGCCAATTGCAGTGTTTATGCTAATTTGCGATACGATGTCCCATATCACTTTGGAGATAGCATTAAGTAAATTTGTTATATTTTACGAAAGTCGCCGACAAATAATCATAAGCACAATGTTAAAGACGATCGTCGGCACGCGCAACGCAACGGGAAAATTTGCTCCCTGCGAGTGATGAATGATAATTGTGAAAGTTTCAAAAATCAGATGATTTGTGAAACAGCAACGCCCGTGCCGCGCGCTCTGTTGCGGTTCCAGAAACTCGTTTCGGGCAGACAAATTCACCGTGGCTTTTCGCCAGACATACCGCTATTCCTTCATCTCGCCGACGCTAAGCTATCCCCGTTCCAATTTGCTCGGAAAATGTTTTTCCTCACTTCGTGACTCGAAGCCGTGAACGGGGACGACTTGGAAATTGTAAGAACGTCTTCGGGCGCGTGAAGAAACGCTTGGACAAGACGAGACTTCTTTCCAGCCTTTCCAACGTTATATATATATATTTCCTCGCTTAAATACTTGGAAAGGTTCCGTGAACTCGAGAAGGTAGAAGCTCGGCGGATTCGAAGTTAAGAGCAAAGAATCTAATAGAAGAAAAATCAGGTCTCGCGTTTCGATCCGGCGAGATACGAAATATTCTCTTCTTTTAACTTACGTTGAACTTCCTAACGCGCGCATTCGTATTATTTTACTGAAATACCGAGAGGAAAGGTTTTCCTTAAACCCACTTGTTTCTCATCGGAAGTCGATTTATTTAACGAACTGGTGGAGCATCTTTCTCGGGGGATTCGCCGTATTGTTAGAAGAAGCGAACAGGAAACGTACGGATTTGTAGCGATTTCTATCCGATTCCAATTAAAGACTCGTTCGAGACGTCGTCGCAACGTTATACGAGTTTCTCTTCTCGACGCTGAAACGCAAGCAGAGCAGCGAATCTTGCTCGTTACGTTATCTATGCATTACCGACAACTCGATTCCTTCCACGTTTCCTCAGGAATCGAACTACTCCGGCTCAAGTAATGACAACAAGAAGAATCGACGCTTATCTCGATCGATGCGAGAGAAAACGTGAGGAATAAAATAAAACTGCTAAATTATGGAAGCTCTGATAAAACGATGTACATTTATATCTCTTTTTATTAATACCAAATTGCAACGGTTTCAATATAATAGCTGCAGAATTGATTAACAAGAGAGAGAGAGCCGTAATAGCGAGACTTTCGATCATCGAATTTCACTTATCTTCATCTCCGCTGCCGCGCGTATATGAAACCAGAATCCTAGAGCTGACTATCCGAACGATTGCAGGAAATTGAAACTGGTTGCCTATCTCTCTAGCTCGATCTCATCACCGAAAACTCAACGGTCGACGAGAGCTGCAGTGCGCGCGCGGATTAAGTGCGGGGCTCATTATTGATTACATCGTTACATTATTAATTACCCTGTGTGTCACGTTATAAATAATAATTAATTTACATCTTGTATAGGTTTGCACACTCTGTGTATCGAATCGTACCGTGTTTACTTAATATTAACTATTCTAATTTGCCCCCAACAAGTACAAATTTAATAACGCTAATTTTCATTCTATTGCAGAGTTTCAACGTACTCTCAACGCTCTCCAACCCTCGCCATGCATGGATTTTGAACTTCCACTTCCAGTACGAGAGTCTGTGAAACTAGGCGCGACGCGGAACGGTAAGTTTGACAGATTTTTTCCCCCTACATTTCCGCTTCTCAATCGTTCGCTGGTTAGATTAGCATATTGCGTTATTGTGATGCGTATATACAAATGATGATTGCGCAATGGGCGAAATGGCAGTAACGAGCGACTCGTTTAATTAGGATTAGAACAACATGTCGAAGGATCTCATTAACGATAATATATATTCGCTGTTCGATAATAAACGTGACCGACAAACGTTGCAATTACCCTGTTGCGCGCTCAGATTCCGAATCCGATTCGGGGAAACAGAGACGAAACGATGGAGAGCGAGTCTCCGCACACATGCACGCACGGTACGTGCATCACTCTCGAAGAATAATTCAGGGAGCCTTCAACATGGAACACGGAGTTACGGTGTGACGGTGCGGCGATCAATTCGAATCTCCGAACTGCGCGAAATTTCACGTCGCGAATTCTTCCATTCTACACGACGTTTTCGTGATAATTACCGGGTATCGGGTGGAGAAAATTTTATACGAGATACGGGAAATATGTGCAAACATGCGCGCGGACGTTTTTACATTAAATATAAGGATTTTGTACGTCACGGAGATGTCGAGACCACTCGGTCGGTTTTCTCTCGTTATTTATTTAACATGATTTAAATCGGGCTAGAGTAACGAGCTTCTGTAAATGGTGGGGAATTGTAATGATTTTTACCCGTGGCTGGTGCTTTAATTAAATCTTCTTGTTTATTTCGTATGAATAATATTGGTATGGTTAGCTTTCTCGCCTAAACGGTTATGTTCTCGCGCGAGAAACGCGCGCGGTGGAAGTCACGAGTTGGTAAATTCACGACAACGTGAAGCATGGGCGAATTTAAGCAAGAGAGCCATAAGAGAAATAAATTCGCTCGGGGGATAGTTCCCGGAGAAATTCCGGGCGCTCGCCTACTGGATACATCGGCATTTTCAAGGATAAAAGAGACTGTGTGATACGATATCGAACACTTCAGTCTATCTCCTTACTAGAAGCAGAGAACGGTATAAAGTACAATAAAGGGAAAAGCATATATGCCTGATCGAATTTCAGATTGCTGTATACTTGCACTCACACTCGTTATTTAAAAAGACTAGAATTTTTCAAGTTTTTAATTGGATTAACAATATAAATAAAGAGAGAAATACAACGATCGAGTCGTATGATTTTATCATGAAATTATCATTGGAGTAAAACTCGCCAACAGTTTCGCGCTCGTTATAACAGAATCTCGCGTTTTCGCGTTTATTCAATCTGTCACGGCAAGCGAGCAATTGAATAATTGCTAAATACGAGACATTTTTTTCAGATGTTTAAGAAAGAGAGAGAGAGAGAGAGAGAGAGTCGCTCATGAATATTTCAGTAGCGCGGGCTCGAGTCTCTCTGAAACGCAAACGTAAGAGGGCTGAAAGAAACGCGGAGCATAATTTTTTTTTTAAATAAGAAAAAAACATTTAATATATTTTTCTTAAGAGACAAATGGTACGTGGAAACATTCCGCGCGTTTCTCTCCTTCCTCTTTTGCGGCGCACTTCCGTGGAAATTCTCGAAGAAATCTCTTTGCCGTTCCTGCGTACGGAAAATAAACGGGGACAAACTTTTAGCTGCGTAAAACATCATTATTAACTCTGTGCGTAGGCGCGGAACTAAATTTAACGTTACACCGTTGACAATGAATGAGGGGGCTATGTACGACGAGAGACTCGTGGACCTGTAAAATGCGGCGTGGGCGTGGGAAGTACGTGCCGGTGCGTCGTAAAAAAAAAAAAAAAAAAAAAAAACGATGCGTGAAATCACCAGAGTTAATAGACACTAAAATTAACGGTGACACGCACCGGCCGAAACACGCGAGCGTGTTTCGGAAATGTCGTCGGCTTCCTGCCGATCCCCGTCGCATTGCAATATCGGCTGCAATAAAGTTGAATCGCTCGAATCAGTTGTCAGAGTGATTCGTGGGTGGTTAGAGACCTATCGGTTTGACCCATGCACTCGTCGATTATTCTTCTTTCTTTCTGAATGACATCACCCACGTGATTTCCTTTAACCAGATATCCTGTTTCCTCTCGCAACTTGAGGGCAACTCCCCGCGCTTTTATCGTCCGTCGACCCACGCGTTTCCACGATCGAACGAATCATATCCCGTGTTTTGTAGCAAAACAAGTATGTAATGGGAACAAATACATGTGTATTAACGGTCCGTTTAACCTTTTGAACATCGGGAGGCGGCTTTAATGATTTGATTAATCAGACATTCTCTCAGTGAGATAAGTGAATGGATTATTTCCATTATGCGTCCTGTCTGTGGGCCATTCTCGCGAGGAGTAGATTCCCGCGAAACAACATTAACGAGCAAGTTGCAAAATGGCCGGGAGAAGTTGAGCCGGTGGCTGAATGGATTAAAGCGCAACTACGTAGAGTATGGAGGATCCGGCTTCGGACCTTTGCTCCCTTCCTACTCCGAACCCGTGCAAAACTTTTCGCAATTGTTAAAGTATTAACTCACTTTTAAAGCGGCTTTACTTTCGCGCATTTTTTGCTGGCGTGGAGCTGCGCGGGGCGGCACGAGGAAGCACTCCCCGATAATTAACTTGATTCGCGCTCCCATGTAGCTCTCTCCCTCTCTCTCTCTCTTTGTACGCGAATAATATTAACTACATTCTAATTGATACTAATCGTGTTTATGCTCGTTTTCATCAAAATGCATTTCATCCGCGTGCCGTCGCGTCCTTATTTTTGAGGGCTTAAACTTGCGCTCAACGTTCCGACGTATCGAATATAACATTTGATCTTAATTCCCGTTTCCCAAGTTATTCTAACTATGCCTTAAAGTATTTCAAATATATCTGTAAAAAAAAAGTGTAAAACATTGTTAACTATTCGCGTGCTTGGCTGATATTACTGTCTCTCGGAGATTCGATAGTCGGCAGCGCGTGGAACTTCTAAAACTAAAATATTTGGTTGAACTTTACCAGTTGCATCCTACCGGTGTGTACTAATGAAAAAATGGCATATAAACACCGTCCAACTATTTTAAGAAACATCCTAGCGTGTCCAGAGAAGTTTTCCATTCTGGAAAGAATTTAAGGTCGAGTTGCCCGGGCTGGAGCTTCTCCCGTATAGCGACCCCATTCCATTTTCTCCTTTTCCATTGCGTTCGCCTCGTGTGCGGAACTGATGGTAAAATGAATCCGGCGCTATGAGGATTGTATTTTGTAGCGGGTCGAGTGGCACCTACGCGAGAAACGACATTACTCGTATAGCGAGAACGTAACAAAAATTGGATGAGGTGTGACGTTTAACTGAACCAGTCGCGGCGCGAGCTACAACCTGTAAATTTTTACTCATAAGTTCTAGACATTGCCGATTTGAGAGAGAAAGGAGAGATAACATTCGAATTATTCGACGAAAAACCGTTTCTATACGCAAAATGCAACGCGTAACAAGTCCGAAAACAATTTTCACGCCTGATCATCGAAAACGGGAGGGTTACTTATCCCTCGAAATGTTTACGAACGCGCCGTAAGTGTCTTTTTAAAGCCTTTAAAATAGTTAGCGTTGACCAAATAGATCCGCATGCAGCGTGAAACGTCGTAAAGTCCATTTTTACAGTCTAACGTTCCTCGAAGAAGAACCCGCTGTAAAACGCCCCCTTCCCCTCCGCTGAAAAATTTACGCAGTTTCGCGCCTTCTATTTACCATGAGGCGAGATAATAAAACTAATGATGTCGTTTTACCGGTTCCTGAAACGATAAAGTTCGTTTTCTATATAGTGCGCGGGCGTATCGAGACAAGGCACAGAACCTTCTTCCGCCTCGCGGTTTCCGACTTCCAACTCGATTTCGTTTCGCGGCGATTCGATTACGGACATCTATACCTGGTAACAGACTGAACGTCGACCTGGGGAAGGAAGAGAGGAGAAATACGTGTGGGATAAATGATCTCGTATGGAACGCTACACGGCCGTTCGCTTACGAGCCCATCGAGAAAGGCGCAGGTTATATTAACGTTTTATCGCGCTGTAATGCATCGGCGGCGGTAATGCGCCTCGGCGCGCAGCAAATTATGAGCCGCGACCTAACTTGCCGTGCATTAAATTTCGAAAATAGAGCGCTTCGGTTACCAAGCACGAACGGCGGCAAAATGTATAGTTATTAGTATCGTTAGGATCAAGTCGCGTTCTATCGGAATAAAATTTCCGGCACAAACTCCGACACATCTCCTTTTTCCCCGACGACGCGCGACGGACGGTGCAATATCGAGTTGCGCGCGAGACGAACGCATCGCGGTATCATCCGCGATTATGTCATCGCGATTGTGAGACCCAGAAGGATCCCGCATTACCGGAAAGTCACGTGAACTTTTGACCCGACCCGATTTTAGCTTTTAGCGATATTCATAAATTCATAAACGCATAGACCAATGAATTTATCGGAAACCGGACCTCGGCGATGCGTCCGCGATTTTGTCCGCTTTAACGGCAATGAATATTTACTTCCTTTCTTTGTCTATTTTTTTTTTTCGAAAAAAAAAATACGAGAAATTAATTAAAGCGGGACATAAACGATGCAGCGAATAAAGCGAACGCATAGTTGAGCGCAGTACGTCTATTTTTTTTTTTCGTGAATATTCATGAACGATACGAAGCGACCACTTGGCGAAAGTAATAAATTTCGTCGTTGATATTGTTTTATGTTTCGTAATGGTAACCCCGTCTGCGAGATTTTTGTGATTGTTTATTGTTACTATTGTTAAATTACTGGACAATCGTAGAGCATTCTATCGCGCCGCGTTTAGGTATGAGCATCGAACAATGCGGAAATTCTCGTGAGCGAAGCGTATACCTGTTAGCGGTTAATCAAATATCGATTGTAGCGAACAAATGGGATCGAAGGGCGAGCGCGACCTGCCTCAATCTAATAAAATGAAAACGCGAAGAAACAAAAATCACGCGAGGTTTGCCTTTTCACGAAGCGGAGAGTGCGTCAGTTGCGTGACGTAGCGCGACTTATTCGCAGTTTGAACAACCGAGATACGTTTACAAATGTATTTGGGCTAATTTGTGTCGTCCACGCTCGTCCTCGCGTGGGCGACGCTACGTGCGTCTGATCAATAATAGACTCTCACTACTCGCGGCGCGCGGGCGAGCCAGCTCGTTATTTCGACACGCGCTCACGATCCGGTGTATTCTTATTCGCGGGTCTCTTACGGAGAACTATGGAGCAGCATAATCAAGAGGCTCATTGATTAAAAACTGATGAACGGAGAAACGAACGATGGCATCGCGCGGGAAAATGAACGATCGTCTCGGCGCGAACATAACGAACAGTAGGCGCCCTCTTGAAAAAAATGTCAAGCGGGTGTCGAATATACGCATTTGCGTATGTCTCCGATCGATGTTTCGTCGCCGGTTATTCGTTTTAAGGAGAAAAGCGAGGTCAGGTCGATCGCCAGTCGGCAAGACCTTGACTCAGTGGCCGTATGCAGCGACGAGTGCGCATGCGCTCTCTCTTTCTCTCTCTCTTTCTCTTTCTCTTTCTCTCTCTGTCTCTCTTTCTCTATCAGTCTGGCGGCAATAAGCCAGGCCAGGTTAGGACGGAGTAGAACGTCGCTACTACTACCCCTCTACTATTACTACGCTTACGTTTACCACCCTCTCGATCGTTCGTACGCCTACGCCGCTCACGCGCGCACGTGTACAGCTCGATTCTCCTACGCAACTCCGATTAATGAACGCGTCACGAAGAGGTTGCGAGGTCTGCGCCCGCGATGCCCCACAACTCAATCTCCAATCCCTGACCTCTGACTCTCGACAAAAGGGTAAGATCAACCCTTGTCCGATTTGAATAATCTCCCATCCAAATATCGACAACCGGAGATATCTCCGTGTTTCTCCTTTTTTTAGGAGATAGATGGAGAATAATTCTAAGTGACGCTTAGTTTTATTGTTTTTTTGCAGCTACTAAACAGTCGCAATTAGTCCATCCTCCCTGTGGAGAGATCTCTAGCCGCCTCTTTGCTTTTACATACAAATATAAACGTTATCACCGGCATCATCATCGGAGTTGTCTCATTAGTATGCATAACCGATCTTTTTTTTCTTCTTTTGCGCGTATCTTATTTCGGGACCATCGCGTGGTCCGAATAACGAGAACAGGGGAATGATTCGAATCTCTTAGTTCAGGAGAGCTTTCCATATTAAAAGGTCTGACCGCGCAAAGATAAAACATTAAGTACAATTGAATGTTAAATAAACTCAATTTAGTCTCGAGGGTAGACTCCAATTTCAGTTGCTGAAAAATTCATTCTGTAAATGGTAGTCCCGATTTGTATGAACAATTCAAATATCATTACCTGAAATTCTTCTTCTTTACGACATGATTGGTAACACGGTATCGGTTTTCTGGTCAAACATAATGGATGCTTTAGCGCCATTCGCGTTATGAATAATTACGTAATTTGCGGCGAGATGTTGAGAGATTCTACCGCGGGGTATATCGATCATACACCGCAATTATCCGATATCAACGCACGCGCGCTGGAGCAAAATCTCATTTTCCTAACTTGTCGTAACGTAAATTATTGCGTGTTACTTATGTAAAAGACACGACAAAAACGATGTAACACACACGTTCGGGGAAAATCTTTCCGATTCATCGTCAGTGACTTTAATGCCATAGATATTTATACGTTATTCATGTGGCCGGATATACTAAATAACCGAATGACTACGGGTATAATGTGGATGGGAAAGGTCAAAGGATACTCCGAGATAACGGAACGCGTCTCTGTCCTTGAAAAGACCGAAGCGGTTCTAGTTGCGCCGGCTGCTTTCTAAAGTTTTAAAGCGCGAGCTGTATCTAACCCTGCAAATTACCATAATCGGGTTTGCAGCATCGATTATGCGAATTGTGTGGCCGAAGCTTCGTTCACGCTATGTTCGAATTCGTGCTTGCCAGGTATACGCGTCCCACTGAATTTAAACTAGATTCGTGCTAAATTAAGAATTTACAACTGCAAAGTAAACCGCGCGCCACGAGGTGAAATACGAAAAAAAATATCGATTTACGTTCACGTACATTTCGCGGCCGGGATATTTTATCGGATTTCATCGGGCCACGATTAAATGATTGGGATAAAACGTGAAATCTGCTGAATTTAAAACGTGGAAAAACGAGTCGAGCAAGTTCAAGGTTCACCGTATATGTGGAAAGTATATAACCTTTGGACGTCTGACCTCCGCTTCTTGGATTATATAGCAGAAATGTGTCGATGAAGGGCACTCGATGATGAAATCGGAAACTATGTCAAGTATTTTTGACGAGAGAGAGAGAGAGAGAGAAAGAGAGAACTGTGAAAGCATAGTACTGCGGATTCCAGAAATCGTGCTGCATCTAAGAAGTCTCTCGTTAGCTTTCAAAATCAGTTAAGGCAATCGAATCCTTTCTGAAGGATCTTCCTTTGCCTCATTTGGCTTCGCATAAGAGATACAGGTTCGCGCTTAATCCTATACTTATATGTACACGTTTACGAAGCTTAGCCGCGGCACAGAGATAACATTTATCTAAAATAGGAACGGGCATCCCTTTGCTGATAAATGGCGCGTTATCTCGGCAATGCCGCCTTTTCATTGGCCCGCAGAATAATTTGACCCTTCGATAAGGGAAAGTAAGTTTGGACGCAAATCTCGATTACCGTGCCGTTATTTAAATGGCCGTTTCCGTCAAACTTATTCGAGGCTGCCTTATCTGGCGACGTTCAATTTCGAGCACAATCCGCATAATCGCCAACCCTTTGGCAATCCCAAATCTCTTTTCGGTAACACGAATGTAACGTCTTGTATACAGGTGCTATTTTTACCTCAACAATTTTGGAGATCGTATCCGACTGGGATCGTATCAAATACAAGACGGAATATTATTTTCCGTGCAAGAACACAGAAATGCTGTTTTTCCATGTTATTCCTATACACCTTCGTGCGGTCGAATGGGAAAATGTTTTCGCTCCGTTTAACCGATTTGTCAAATTCACGACATACTTGCAAATTTCTGGGAAAGTATCGATTGCGGGCGCAGCCGCTACCTTATGCCGTTGCCGGCACGGCGCGGCCGAACTTTTACCGTTTTCGCGTGCTTCAGACACATCGACCGGCAACTTCCAAAGCGGTCGTTAAAGTAGCGGTAACCCTTGAACGATTTTCATAGACGCTGACCAGAAATCATGCAATCTACTGGAATTTACATGTATTCTGCGAATACATTGTGAATCTATTTGGAAGAATAATAACCGTTAAGAAAATAATAATATCCTCCTGTTCTTATGTCTGAACCTTAGAAGTAAAGAATCGTATTTCCAGTTTTTGTCAAAATTAGAGTTAATACTTTTTCCAATATACCATCAGGAGTTTAAAATTGTATAATGGTAAAGGATCTTATGTTCATTATTACTAGTTTCTAAAATACAACGTTTTAAACAAGTCGTATTGGAAATTTTCATAGAAATAATCAACTTTAAATCTTGTTTTCTTTAAATTTCTAATAACGAAGTTACCATTCTTTACCTATAAAGTACAGATATATATATATTTTTTTTTTGCGATGCGAAATGCGATAGAATACTGGATAGAAAATTTACGATCGATATTTACTATTTATTTACCTGCTGTTACCATTATTTAAACACACATGCAACATTGTCATTACCACGTTTTCTATCTAGTTATAGGTATTATTTGATTAATCCGAGGTCAAATTCCAAGGGAGACAAAGCCGAAGATAAAAATCATTCTCGAAGGAATGTCTGAGAATTAACTTCTTGTCTTGTTCTCACCTTGGGGCGGCGTTTAGGTTCTGAATTTTTGATATCCTTTTTTACCTTAATTCCTCATTTCCATGCATAAGACCATCTTATCCGTCTCTGACGATGATACTCTCGGTTTGTCAAGGATATCAAGTCCCAGCTCCTCCGTCCCAGCTCCAAATCCAAAAAGAGTATAGAACGGAGCGAGCGGAATGTCCGGGTAGCGCGCCGAGAGCGTCTCGACGATAAATAGAGCGTAATTTCGTTTCCGTATATAGTGTGCTCGTCTCTAATTCTATCTTCTATCCACACTCTCGTCGTCTCGCGGAGGGTCGATGTTACGCAAGCGGAAGAATGTCGTGAGTTACATCATACCCGTCCCCGGAGCCCCGTGCATTCGATATATCGATTCATCCCCCAACGCGACGCGACGGCGACGCGACGGCGACGTGTCCTTGTTATTTCGTGCAACGGTCAGACGGTCACCAGACTGACGTAGATGAAAATAGTTACGTGGCAAAACGAATCGACAGCAACCCCGGAGTGCAACTCCGTCAAGTGCATTATCCGATCGATATAGGTTTCTGGAATGTATTCAAGGCCAGCAGTAGGAAATTCGATTCTTTCTCTATATATATTCTTTTTTTTATCCTATACATCGGTGTTTTATGTATTATGTGTACTCGACCCGCGTGGCGCAACGGAAAAACGCGAATGTACGAGTGCATAGATCATCATCTCCCTCTCGAATAGAACACGGCGATATATCAACGAGCGTAATGGTACACGCGTCGTAATGTCGTGTAGATAAATGGATACATGTGTTTATGCGCCGATGCATCCGTCGCGTCGTTTTCCAAAGAGCCGCGCGCGCGCTCGATGAGCAAAAGTCTGGATATATACTCGATAAGAATTGGTTGTTCCGTAGAAAACGCAATCTCCGCTTATTTATGAGAAAGACATAAAGACACGGAAACGTATAGAACATAAATCGATATCGTTTCCCGTTTCTCTCGAGGAACGGAACGTTTACGGTGTTTTAAAGATATATCCGAGGATATATCGGGGAGGTGCACACGGCTGTTTTAACGGTAAAGACATTAACCGTGTCGATGAACGTAATAACGTTCGCGCTATATAAATCCTGCGATGAACGTTACGAAGCTTGACACGTGATTAACAAAATATATAAGACGCAATATAAGATGGAGATATAAAACTGAGATGTGCTTGCGATATATTTACGGAGCTTTTAACAGTACGCGAACAGACAGTTTAGAATGAGAAAAGTTGCCATTCCACCGGAGTGATTCTATTTACGCCCTATGCAAGTTTCGAGTCGCGCAACTGGGTCACCAAGGGACCTCCTGAAAAGCATTTGATTTCCCCATAGCACCGTCCTAACGCCCCTATTGTTGCCACGAAAAACTATGCTGTTATTATTTATCAAGTGAAACTCTCAAAATTTTAGCGCGTTGCTGCATCGCGGAATAACGATGCCATTTAAAATATCGCGATGCAGGGCGAATTACATTGCTCGAACTATGTTGTAAGACCATTAGACGCTATTAGATACAGAGTGACAGAGTGTATACATTGTCCAACGTATTTCTAACAAGATGGTCTGTTTGGTTGTTTCAGAAACTCCCACAATGTGAACGTACAAACAAACGCAAATGCCCAACAAGGCACGGCCTCGTCAAGAGTGGTCTCCTCAATCCCCCATAGATGTCTTGTAAGTATCGAAGGGATTTTCCGATTAAAACTGTACGGGAAATATATCTCGATATATCTCTCCTCCGTTCGCGCTCGATTCAATTACGTCGGTACCTTGCGGAATCCGCGGGCGAGAGAATCGTATGTAATTAGTTAATTAAAGTTTCCGCGCTTGTCCTCCTGACGAGAAAATTGCTACTTTCCGCGGCTACGTTCATTGAATTAGCTCACGAGATAATGTTCAATTTTAACGGAACGGAAGATCACATCGTGTGTTGCAATCCTTCTTTTTATCTTTAACACCAGTTATCTTTATCTTTAACGAGGCATC
The DNA here is from genome assembly GCF_003070985.1 of Temnothorax curvispinosus. Lineage (NCBI taxonomy): Eukaryota > Metazoa > Arthropoda > Insecta > Hymenoptera > Formicidae > Temnothorax > Temnothorax curvispinosus. The sequence goes on from NW_020221842.1 coordinate 97,702, forward strand.
AAATTTCACGCCCGTTCAAAGTAAAGTCGCGCTCCGAAGTGCTCGTCTCGATAGTTTACCTACATTAATGCGTTATGTAAATTTGCCTGGCCGTATAATTACACGTTGATACGCTACGACGGCAATAAGTAAATAGCTAGTCGTTTCGATAGTCGTGAGTGCCGAGCTTCGCTAGGAGCGCAACGACGCGGAAGGCAACTCTGGAAATTGCAATTTGTCCGAATAACACGGGCCGCGTATTTCCCACGGAAACACCTCGGCCTGCCGCCATGCCGCGCCGCGCCGCGCCACGCCACACCGCGCCACGCAATGGCACAAAGCAAATTTTAGCTAGAAAACTTGCGCGTCAAATGGCTCCCATTGTGCAATAGGGAGTCGACTGTAACGCGAATGTTATTCCGGGCGTATTTCGCGAGCGGAGCGAGGGGCGGAGAGAAGGGCTCGTTAAAAATATAATATTAAAGCGTCTGCGTGGATACGCGATACGCGCGGAGTCGTTCGTAACATCAAGTATCTAGTTACGGATAAAGAAGAAAGTCCGGGCAAACACCCGTAAATACCCGCAATCTCTTTCGAACGTGCGCAGTTTCGTAACATCATCGAACGCGAAGGGGAAGATGTAAACGGAATAAAAAAGATGGAGGATAGAACACGACTTCGTTAGCGATAGATTCGCTAATTGCGTCTCGAGCTGCAATTAAGACTAAAAGTGACGCGACGAGAAACGCGCGCGGGTATACGTACTCGATTATTCTGACAAATCAACGTGAAACCGATGATGTAACGCGGCTGGAGGCGCATCGGGCAATAAACGTTGGAGGAGCCATTACATCGGAATACAAGATGCAGCCGCATCAAATTTAGATTGCGCTCTGTCTCAGGGGTACCGACCTTTCTGCATCATTTACACCGGATCGATCCTCCGCGCCTCCTCGATCTTCCCCCCTTTCGCCTTCCCCCCCGTCCTCCCCGTGTCTCGTTTCAGAAGTTCATTAGCTATTCGGAGTTTAAGAGCTCTCGAGTACAAGTTTCGTCACTCGTGAATTTTGATTCATTCTTCGGGGGGCTACGCTCGCCGCGGACGACTTTCGCCGTGGGATCTTTATTCACGCGAGAACATGTAATTTACATGCCTGTTGCGCTAATGCTGTAAATGTCTCACCTCGAGCAACGTTAACAAATATAATCTGGGAGGAGGGAGGGGCAAGTCGAGAACGTTATCAATTTTTGTCATCTATAATCCAGACGTGCGTCTTTCAGCGAGGATAAATGTGGGAAACGATGACTCGGCACGATTGTCGATAATACACGCCGGTAAAGATACGTAAATATGTAATGTACAGTAACGTAATGTCTTGTAAGATTGTTCGAGTTTAATCGCCCATTATTTTTCGCTCACGGGACAGCATGCGGGTCGATGATTTATCGTTCGCGGGCAGAGGCCACGAAATCCTAACGTATGACTCGGTGGAATCGCCGGTAAATCCGCCGATCGATCCTTTTGAGCCCGCATTCAATGGCGAACGAAATTAGCGAGCGCGCGGCATTGACAACCGCTTTGTTCGTCTGTCACGCGAGCGTTCCCGCGATAAATTTGCGCCGGCAACCGTAGCGTTTCGTGTAAATGCCAATCAGCTGCATAATTATCGGTCACGAGCCACTGCGGTGGCCCAAAATTGTTTCTACTCGCTTAGTTAGAGTTTTAGAGCGCGGAAAATAAACCTGCGGCCTGCGTTAAATAATCCGTTACTTTTAACCCTCCCTCCCTTCCGATTCGTTCCCGATAAATCGGATCGTGCAGAGGACTTAGGGAGTTGTAATGGCTTGTAAATTGGACGCCCCGCGAGATATCCGTGCATCGTATCCGCGTGCGCGGCGCACTGTAATAATCGACGATCACGCTGAGACTTAATCATTCCTACCGCGCCTCGGCGAAGAAAGAATAGATTAGAGACGTCGCCCGTAACTAACGGCGCTGTTGCGTGCTAAGAGGAGGGAAAAACGAGGGGGAGAAACGCGATTGCCCTTTGAGAACCTTTCAGAGTGGAGGCTCGTGCTCGAGAGAATCGAGCTCGACTGAGTCTCGGCACTTTGAAACTTTTGAATATCCGGCGAGACAGGCGTTTCTCGATTGTCTGCCGCAGGTGGATGCCCCGCTCCACCATGAGGCCGGCCGAGGGTGACGCGTCGGATTGCATTTTAGTGGTCGGCGTATCCAGATCGAAAATGGCCGTCGCTTTTCTATCGGTCGCCCTGCTGTCTCTCTTCCTCACCTTCCACATACTCTACGACAGCGCCGTTTACAGCCTCCACGCGGTCTCCGCCGTCGAAGGACGCACGGTCGAGCTGGTTTCTCAGGTAACGTGTCTCTCGTAACAAAAATTGCATTTCGCGAATGTCTCTCCGCAGACAGTACCAGACTGCCATGTATGTGGTGGATTTATGACAGGTACGCGCGTCGCCGCCCCTCATCTTCTCCAACTCCAAGGTTCACTTCCCGCGCACGAATCGCCATCTTCCCCAGGCCATCATAATCGGCGTACGCAAGTGCGGCACGAGGGCATTGCTGGAGATGCTCTTTCTGCACCCGCAGATACAGAAGGCGGCCGGCGAGGTCCACTTCTTCGACCGTGACGACAACTACGGGAAGGGTCTGGAATGGTACCGCCGCAAGATGCCCTACTCCTTCAAGGGACAGATCACCATCGAGAAGAGCCCCAGTTACTTCGTGACGCCCGAGGTGCCCGAGAGGATCCGCGCGATGAACGGCAGCGTCAAGCTGTTGCTGATCGTGCGGGAGCCGGTCACCCGGGCGATATCGGATTACACGCAATTGCGCACGCACGCCGCGACCGCGTCCACATTGACCAACGGCACGCCGCAACAACAGCAGCAACAGCAGCAGCAAGTGGCGCGTACATTCGAGGAGCTTGTTATGCGACCCGACGGTACCATCAACGAGTCCTACAGACCGGTCGCCATCTCCCTCTATCACACCTATATGCATCGTTGGCTGGAAGTGTTCCCCAGGGAGCAGATTCTCATAGTGAATGGCGATCAATTGATCGAGGATCCGGTACCTCAGCTGCGCCGAATCGAGAATTTCCTCGGGCTAGAGCCGCGCATCGGTCGGCACAACTTCTACTTTAACCACACCAAGGGCTTCTATTGCCTGAGGAACGAGACTTCGGAGAAGTGTCTGAAGGAGAGCAAGGGGAGACGTCATCCGCGCGTCAGTCCGATGGTCGTGACAAAGCTGAGGAAGTTCTTCAACGAGCACAATCAACGCTTCTACGAGCTCGTCGGTGAGGATCTCGGCTGGCCGGAAGAATAACCATCGTGGAAAGTCCCGACTCGTTCGTTACGCGACGCGAGTCGCGTGTGCATCCAGCGGCGGGCATGATCGTTCAAAAATCAAATACATTATCATCCTCTATCCCCTATCGTCCTCTCGCCGAAGAAGGTAATATCGCTGCCGATCATCGATGGAAATTAACCGCGGGTCGAAGAACTGACGTCGTCGACCAAGACTCTTCGGCATTACATCGTTTCGATCAGCGATATTCTTCGGGGACACCGACAAGGATAAGTAATTCATTATTGATTATCGATTCCTTTATTCTCGTTAAAGAGGTTTAATGCGCTGATGTTTCACGATGAAAGTATACCGGCGCCGTTATTAGCGGGATGCATGCGAGACCGAGCATCTTGTTATTGCATTATCAAACATGTAAGCGTATATACAAAACAGGCGCACACAGAGGAATACACATATACACATACGCGCACACACAGAGACAGACAGACACTGACACAAAAGTTACAATAACGCCGGCCAAAATAAAATAGAGACGCGGATCTGCGAGACGGACGCGATCGCCTCGTGGATTCGCGCGGCATGCGGATCACATTGGTCCGTGACTTTACATATCAATTTTACATATCGATAGTTTACATATCAATAGGTTAACTAGTTCGTATGACAAAGATTGAATATTTTTATAATCCACATTGGAAGTTGTTATATCGCTTATGTCGTTAAGGATATTACGTAACGCGAAGGATTCTCGCGCGATCATGAAGATCGTAAGTTTTATTTATCGCGCCTCGCGCATGCACGATTCACTACCCTAAGTATAGAAAGAGGAGTGTAATTATTATGCCAGTCTACTTTTTTTTTAGAGAAACCGAGAGAGAAAGTCGAACGCAATATTTTCTTTCCCGTCTCCTCTAAGTTTATCTCTTCTCTTTCTCTCTCTCTTTTTCTCCCGGCAGAAAAACGCGAACGTTCTTCTCCATCGTTCTCTGACACTGGATATTGGCGCAAGCGTTCCTCTGGGAACACGAAGAGAGAAGTAGGGTGGAATCCGACCAACCGCGAATAAACTCGTCAGCGGCAGCATAGACGGAACGGTTCGCCGAGGCTTTATCGTAGAAATCTTTATAATCGATTATTCTCCAAATCTCCCGATGGAGCTTGAACATGTAACGTTCTTTATACGTAGTAAATTTCTATCGAATGAGACCGAGTATTACACATGTGTAGCGAAAGCAATGCGACAACGGGAACTCCATCATGAATTTATTACAACAGTACGAAAAGCCCTCCCTTTGTCGTTGAAAGAGCTTTTAATTATTACCCGGGATAATTAATAATTTGACTCGTCGTCGACGAGGATGATGGACGTCGCGAGACGTAACTAGTACGCTTTAATACAATATGCTTGCGGATTTTGAAAGGCACATTAAACTTTGTAATAACGAGAGAGAATCATTATTAAATACCTGAACAATTTTACGGAAATTTTTATATTTTTCTCAAAATCCTCTTTTTTAATGTGGATCATGGCTGATGAGGATCACCGACGATTGGAGACGATTACAAAGTATATATATGTTATTGGGAACGCGGGGAAAACAAGGGAGATGAAAGAAGCGAGTCGTAGTAAGCGAGAGCTTGCCGCTTAGCGAGCAGGCTCTTCTCTCGGAAGGATACGGCGCGCTGCCATAAATAATCCGCTTTGCGGCGCAAGTGAGTCGTGCATGCGCGGCAAAATGCACCGTGCGTTAATTCGTGCGATAAATACCGATCGCCTGGGCTCCGTTTCAGCGGCCGGAGATCTCGGGGAATCGGAGTAATCGACGTTCCGAGGCCAAGTGCGTCAATTTTCTTTGCGCCGCGATTATTTTCCAACGAACAGGCACTACTACACCTATTATCCGATATCTTCGCAATTAGAACATTTAGAACACGTTCGGTGTCATCGACTTGGAAGCTTGAAGCAAAAAGGAGGCGATTCACGCCGGTTAAATCATTTCCAACGAGAGGAGAGAGAGAACGTTTATTCTTGGTACTGGAGCGGAATAAGCTCCCCGAGCTTATTTCTATTAATCTGTTTTCACAGTTGTGATTATTTAGAAGCGAAGCTCCGCTTTACGCACACCGACTTCGTTAATTACCTCGTCGCTGCAATTTGCCCGCCCGTCACAAATGGGTATAACGTTGTTGCGCGGCTCGATCATCGGTTTCGTCGAAAGCCCAATCCGACGAGGTCTCGTCAACGGCAATTTCGAGTCTCGAGCAATTCGGGCCTCAAAGAGAGCCCGTGCGTCTCGTCGTCGTCGATCCTCCTTTTCGCCATACACGCCGCGCTTTGATCAAATCTCTGCTCTCTCTGCGGGGACTCGGTTGCATTCGGTGTAAGTTGTAATTTCCGCAAACAACCTTTGATTCTCGTTGGATTACCTCACCGGTTAGGTACGGGTTTATAGAGCACTCGGGATGCGAATCTTTCGCGATTAATACACGAGCGAGAGAGTTTCCCCGCCGATAGATTATCTCTCTCTCCCTCTATACGCTTTCTCGAACAATGTCGGATCGATAGAGTCGGAACGAGCGAGCAATTGTTATCGCAAGTAAATTTTCAATTAGCAGATTAATACCGCGGCGTGACCGAGGACGAATTCGAAAACGTCACGCCATCGGTCTTTTTGCGACTCCCCCCGCATAATCTTGCGGACGAATATTTAATTTCCTTGACTAATAACCGTAGCGAGTTTTGTTCGGTGCTGCACGCGTGACACGCAATCGCTTTTCCACGGCTTTAAAACGCACATATCGCTCGATATTCCTCCTCGTGACGAGCGAAAGGGATCGCGTTACGACTTCCGACCTCCGCGCCTAATTAAGGAACTTGCAGACCTTCTTTAGGGAAGTCGCGGCACGGCTCGATAAGCTAAGAAGCGTTAGCCGCGGTCACGTTAACCATCTCGCACGCTCGGTTACGCTCGTTTAAACAGTCGAGGGAATATTTTTCATTTAATTTCGCATTCTCTAACGAGCGATAGCGTTTTTTTGAGATCGCAGCGGTATTTAATCGCCCGATCGATCGTCTCCTTTCTACTTTTTCATTTTCGAAGAGCGAGCAGAAAGAGATTTCTCGAATGAGAATTGGCGCGCCGGCCAGATATATAGTTACGTTTTCGATTATAATAATGTCCGGGCAACGACGATGGAATCGCCAAGAGCGAAAGCTCTTTGTGAACGAATATTAAATTACCGCGACTTTAATAAATCTCCCGCCGAATCATCTATCCGTTGGCCGTCGTTAAAATTACGGCGCGAAAAAATATCGTCTCCGGAGCGGAGCAAGATAAATATTGTTCCTTTCCGTCTCTCTCGTTACTGCAAGGGAACGAATAGAAGTTTCATTCCCCGGCGCGCATCGCGCGCGATCACGATATTCTCCCTCGGCCTGCTCCGCGGCCCCGGTCTCGGGCATTCACCCCGACTTTAGTGGCGTTAACAACCCCCCTTCCCTCCTTCCTCTCGGGAGGGGGCGAGGTGCTCTCTTTTTCATCTCTTTTTTTTTCTCCATTCGTCGATGTCCGGTCAATCTACGGGGATTTCACACGGCGGCCCTGTGCCATTTGCCGGGGTGTCGCGCGAAAACAAATATTTTCAACGCCGAAGTTAGCGCGGGAGCCTCTGTAAATATGTCATTTCGTTCCTTCGCATCTTCCGGATGAAATATGAAACGACATGGAACGGCCACCTGGCGAGATACAGATGTCGAACGTGTAATGTACCTTGTTACGTATACACCGGAGGTGTCCGACGACCTATAAAATGTAACACACATCGCGCTGCCATGGAAGTAGAAATTGAATTGGGGTCTTTCGGAAACAGCTGCCCGCGCCCGGATAACCCCTTTGCTTTGACTGATCGATATTGCTCGCCATTCACGTGGACGTCCAGCGAAATGTACGCAGATCCCGCGGATCCCTCTTGTCCCTTTCGTCTCCATTACGGATGCACCCTCTACGGAGCGGAGCCGAGATGAATATGTATTTTCCAGCGAGCGCGCGGCACGCGAAAGCACTGAAATTTATAAAGACCCCGTAGCAGGTATCCCGTACCATTTCCCAAACTATTTCCTCGCTTTTCGTGTAATAACGATCCCGTGTCCGAGATATTTAGCCTTGAAGATGACGGACGATTTATTCGCGAAAAATTCTTGTCCAAGAAAAATCCTCCGAAACTTTCCGAGTATTTTCCGCACACTATATATATATATATATCTCTTTCTACCTTTTTAAATATTTTCCGGTTCCTTCTTCTCCATTAATACCGATACCCGGACAATGAAATAGCCTGACACGGTCGCGAGAGGCGCTTCTTTTCGCGTGTGATGAATATGCATTTTATGCAAAATGCATCCGCGCTCGCCTCGACTTAAGTCGAGGAAGAAGAAGCGCCGGACTACGAAGGTATCGCAGGAAGGAAGGGTTCGCGTAACGATCTCGAGAAGTCGCCGCGAGTAAAGGAATTATACGGAATTATGAGGGCGTGGATTCTGATCTAACTATCCGTGAATCCGAATATTCAATGCGGAGGTCACCGACCTGCGGCACTCCGGTAAAGTCCGGGAAAGGAAATAGGAAACTGTACAACGTATCAGGAAAATCACGTAAGGATAGACAAGAACGGGGAAGGGGGGGAGAGGAGAAAAAATGTCACCCCCCGAGGGAAGAAATTTTACGGCGCATCGACTATACGGGGTATCTCCGAGCGCGTTATACTACCGGCATGATAAAATTCAGAATCGATTCTCCCTTAATCGCGTATTACTATGCGATACCCGACGTGAACGGCGAGTTACTTCGGGTCTCGGGGGATAATAATAACGCGGTAATCAACCCTCGAGAAGTTTCGTGGAATGGCGGCTTAATAATGCACGCGAAATGCTCCCGGTATCCACGTGTCGAACCAATGACGAAATTGAATCGCAATATTCGCGATCGTTTTGCTAAATCACGCGATAGATTTCGGATCAATATAGGATAGAAGCTATTTTAGCCATTTCAACGTTTTTTTTTTTTTCTTAATCTCGGTTTAAATGACTAAACAGAAGCATTAACGTACTAAAAAGATTTTGAATACTGGTTCCTATATTACACATTACGTTTTTTAAAATATTTATTACTCTGTGATAACGTGATATTATTTGAATAAATATTGTCCGTAATAACAATACATATTTTTTTTTCGTGTAGCACGGCGGAAGTAAAAATGGTGACGCGCGGCACGAAGCTATGGAAAAAACGCGAAAAAGCGTGAAAATATCGCTGTTACTACGCAAAAATCTAATTAATTGCCCGTGCAAACTTTTTCACGCTTTAGATTCCGGAACCTTTAAAAATTTTTCGACCCGCTATTGCCGGGCCGAAAAGCGGACACAAAGGTCATTCGTTTGCGCATTTCGCGCGACTGCGTTTACCGGAAATACTCCGGCAGGACGATTACTCGAACGTTTGAAAATTCAAATTTTAGTGTTGAGCGTTTTTAGAACACATAAATTCTTATTCGCATTTTAAAAAGATACGAAGTAAATTAATGTTTTTGGATGATCTTTATACACAACTCGAGAACGTGCGTTTGAATATCGAGAAGAACCGAGCTATGTGCCCTTTGCTAAATAATCGATGAGAGCAACTTGATCTTCGTTTGTCTTCGACTCGTTCCCGTTTATTGATCGCAACGATCAGTTTGCTCTATTTTCTTCCTTACCGTTAAATCATTGCCTTTTACTACTATAAACGGTATTGGACCAGCTAAATCCGGAAAATTGCCATCTATAAGCATAATTAAGAAGTTCGTTTTTGCAAGAGAAAAAGATGTATTTTCGTCCGACCCGTCCACTTGTAAGAACTCGAAACTTATCTCCAACAAATAATAAACGTCCAGTACCAAAATACACGTGTATCTCCTAAAAAAATTTTGCGTCTCCAGAAATAAAAATATCAAAGAGGATATCGAATGATAGGTGTCAGATTATATATAAATATAATCATGAAAATTAAATTAGAAACGGTGTGTACGTTTTTATAACAACATTCTCGAAGAGATTGACGCGCAGGGATAGGCCTTCGAATCTCCCGAAGCACGAAGGGGAGGTTAGACCACGGGAGGATGAAAGAAACCAAGACATTAACGAGTCAACAAGGAGGGTGTATGCAATTATCTCTTTTTGGGGTGGCACGCACTCTCGCGCTCGGAACGTTAGCCGTTAGTCGTTAAAAAGAAAATACATATCATACTTGATAAGGGTAGAATAAGAAGGTCGCTCAACGATCCTTGGATCACTCGAATCTATACTTCGACAAATCCTTGGATCATTGAATTTTCGGATCACCGGATCCTTGGACCGTCGCGTCGGGGAGATCCACGGATCATCGGAATCGCGAATCATTCCTTCGCGTCGCGCTCGCCACGAACTTGTGCGTGAATTCATACTCGTCGAGTGCAATTTTGCGAGAAAAATTGCACATAATTCAATGCGGTGCAAGTCCTTCCAATAATACTCGATCGCATCACTTTGTAATGGTACAAAAATTCAATTTATGACTCAATCGCTGAGAGACACTCAATTCGAAAAATGAAAAACTTATACAAGGGTGACTAAGTCGGAGGTGAAAAGTACAAAAGACATCAACAAGCAGCAACCTTCCAACGAGAAAGAAATTCGCCCCGGAAAGCGAGGAATCTATGAATGGAGGGACATGTAGTGGATCTAGGATACAATGTGTACACGCGCGAGTTGCAACTTGCGCTTGCTTTCCGTTCCTTCTTATCGGCTTTCGCGAGTCAACGGCGGCAGTGGAGTACACTTTCTACCACGGACGGGGGATATCTCAACGAGAGAGTGTCCCCCGTCCTGCCCCTTGCCAACCGGCCCATCCTCCTTTTCCCTTCACCTTCATCGTCTGTATCGTGCACCCCCGCGGGAGAGCACTGATTTATTTAAAAGACGAAGTCGACGCGAAGCTACCGGCTCCGTCACTGCCGGCAAGAGTCGCTCGATTCTCGCATCCCGGGTTTCCACTTGAATTTTTATTTTACAAATTTTTGTCTCTTCCGGTACACGTGCCGATTTATTTCCCCACAGTCATTCACAACCGACTTTCCCTATATTTGGCTCGCTAAATTTACCGCGTAGTAAACTCGAACTAAAATTTACATTTCCAATTTGAACCTGTGCCCGTAGCTAAATATACTCCGCTTTCATAATTTAAGTTCGAAGTCAAACTTTATCGGCGATGATTCAGACATTAGATTATGACTAATATCTTCAATTCTCAGCTGCTTGTAATTCGAGCTTTATTAATACCTCGACTTTTAACCACACCACCATTTTTCCCCGCGTAGACTGCAACAGTATCTATGCAGATATCTCGCGAGTAATCCTCCGAGGAAATTTCTCCGATCAGGAACAAATGGCGGAAGAACAGTGTATATACGTGCGCGCTCTTTGTTCGCCTATAAGATTCCGTTTTGTACCACGGGAGAACGTGGCGGGCGCAATCGGCGCTCTGTCGACAAAATATCAGATATCTTATCGAGATGACAGCTTCTTCGATGACTCGAACGCCGTTGTTGTTATCTTTCAAGTTGTTCGTCTCGTAAGAACTTTTGATATCGCTCGCGCGAAGAATGCTGTATCAGAGGTGCACAAACTAATGCGCATTCAGCTCGATTTAGACCGGTTTGTTATTTTTTTGAGACGTATAAATCGAATTAAGTTAAGATATACGATGTTCTAAAGCACGCTGCACATCTTTATTTGCCAAGAGAAACGTATAATTATTATGTTGTAATAATATATGTAAGTATAATAACTTATTATTATGTTAAGATATCAGAAAAGTCATGTCTACTTTATAATTATTATTATATTACCACTCTCCCTGTGATGTCAAATTAGCATATCGTAACTTTTGTTCCCGCAATATTAAGTGCAATATGTCGTTACTACCACTGCAATCTATTTTTATAAACGGTAAAAATTGAAACAGCGAGAGACGATCCATTATCGGTTTATATCAAACTGGTGAATAATGCGACAAGTGGGGCCAGTATCCTTTTTTTGGAAGGAAAGATAGTTAACCAAAGAAAGAGTGTTAAGGATTTAGTTGGTCTCATTCGATCGCTCGTTTATTTAAGTATTTTACCATGTCACTTGTGTGCGATTTGTGTGAGATTTCCGTATTCTTTGTCCGGATGACAAAAAGCGAGTTTGCGCGCCGCTGGTAAGGCGTAAGGATAGACGTAAGATAGATTTACAAAACCGTAGCTATACGTTAAGCAATAAGCCACGCTAAAAGAGAAAAAAAACGATACATATCAACAATTGCCTGTACGGCGTACACGATGTCGTTTCTCGACACGTGAGCCGGATTAAGCGAAAAAAAAAAAAGAAGAGTGTCACAAAAGCGAGGTGTCCGTGCGGAACCGAGAACGATCGAGAAGCAATCGCACAAGTTACGGGGGTTGAGGGATAACAAAATATCTTATATCGCAAGATTTTTCTGAAAATGTAAGTATCCGAATGTTTGCGAGACTATATAGATGGCGGAGATGAAACTTTTAGAAAACATTTCGTCGATCTTTTTATGGCGAGCATGTAATCAAGCTGGACATTCCGTGCACATTTACAGAACGTGTTTTCGTATTCTCTTTCATTCGTAGTGTTTTTATAAGTACATCGGGTTCAAACGTAAAAAGCTTGTATATATATCTTTTTATATATATATATATACATATATATATATATATATATATGGAGGGGTAAAAGCCATAAAGTGTAAGTTAAATTTTTCAAAATATTGACTCGTGTGCATAGATGCAATCTATACAATATATAAATTGCATCTATGCACACGAGTCAATATTTTGAAAAATTCGACTTACACCACTATGGCTTTTACCCCTCCATATATCGGTCCAAACGTAAAAAGCTTCCTGTTGAAAATTTTCGGTAGTTTTTTCTTCGGAAACGCGTGGAATGGAGGGAAAAAAAACCGTGAGAGGGTTGTTCCGTAAAGCGGTAGTTTCCCTTCGGGAAAGCGTGAATTAATACACGCGGAAATATCGATCGACCCCGAGCCGTGGCGCGCATACGGCAAAAAAGTAAGGTCGTTCCGCGAAAAAAAAACGGAGGAGAAGAGACCCCGGCGTAGGAGAGAAGACGGGGGAGAAAAGCCACATCTCGCGGCCATGTCCGTTTGGCGCGGCCGCGTTTTCCCCGGGAGAGCCGGCCTCCGGTGGAATATAAAAGGCTTTTGCGCGGCGACCCGGCAAAAATCGCCGGCACACGCCTAATCGGCCGAGGGTTGATTCGATAAAACGTGCGGAAACGCGGCGCGACGCTGCGCGCCACGCGGAATTTGCATTCCGCGGGGAACGGCCGGCGGGACCGGCCGTGTAAAGTCGAATTTCACTGTTCATCCCGAGAAATCATTATGCCGAGAAACTTCCCGACTGCTTCTCGATTCGCGAAGGGCGACGCGCAACCACCTTAGGGTCGCATCAAACTAACGCTATAGTTCAAAACGAGTACATATCACTAGTTGTTAATGGCGCATCGTACATAGGTTTAATAACGATTAATAATTAATTTATTATACATTTACCCGTATCTTATATATATAATATACATATAAAGAATTGATATATGTATATACAATATCTATATACATATGTGTACACACGTACATATATACACAAGCTAGCGCGTAAGTTTTAATAAGACAGTAGAGAGAAACGACAGAGGGAACGTAACTTGACGATTATTCGTCGCTAATGTTCCGACATACGAACGGAAATACGGACAAAAGCTATTCTCCATCGATATCGAAACCAGACAGTATTTTAAATGAGATATAATGATCGTTAGCATCGTTAGCCACGTATGTCTATTACGTACCGTTTAGCGTTGGTAATCAGTTTCTGTTAGAGGCTTTATCCGTTTGTTTTTTTTTTCATCACTATATAACGGTATTTTTTTTTAACGAACAATTGCCTAAGTGCGTCACTGAACTCTATTTGAAAAATTGACACAACCTGTAAACGTTATTTTGCGTTGCGCGAAGTTTACCGGGTGATTTACCGTTTAGAAATAAAAAAAAATTAAATTAAAACCTTAACGTTATATCATACAAAGCCGGGCATCAATTAAGCACACAACTGCGCTTCCACAATTAAATTTTTATAACGACTTGTTGTTATACATTGAAATCTATCGACAAACAATACATTTATTACGCGCGATTTAATTTCAACGCCGAAAGAAAAAAAAAGTCCTTCAATTAAATGTCAGAAAGCAACTCTTCCTCTCGTCGACTTTGCTCTAGATCGAAAGTGACACGAAATACTCGTATTCAGAGATACATATACAAACACACACATGCGCGCGCACTCACGTTCACGCACACACTCACACGCGCACACGTAACACTTTTAATAAACAAAAAAAATTATCGTTATCGATGTCTACGATAAATTGTTAAAACCCGAGGCGGCACCGAATCTCTCGGAATCGTTGCCGCTCCTGGGCCGATTTGTAATTAACGTTTAACGATATTTATTATTTTGTTTGTAATAGCATATACCGTGTATGTGTTTCCCGTTTGTGGTTACCCTTGCCATTTCCTCTTTCCTCTTTCCTCGTACTTCGATAGGAACTTTAAGGATAACGAATTTCTCGTGTCGCTTCTCACTCTCTCGTACCTTTTAAACGGGCGCCCCGTTAGACGCCCGGCGTAACTAATTAATTAATTCCCTAATATGTTGTACTTGGTCCGATTGTTTAACTGCATATACGAGCTAAAAGTCGATTTTCCGGCCGTCGTTATCCGTGAGATTGTGAGATCCACCAACTCCGCTTCTCTCGTATCGGGTGACGTCGCGACGTCTCGCCCCGTTATATCGAGTGTCTTTCATTCGTTGCCGTAGCGGTTCAGCGGATGCGATGCGGTGCAACGGAACAACGAACGATATACGGAATCGGTATAAAATCCGACGAGGGAATTAATCGTGAGGGAAAAGATGCGGGGAAAATTTATAAATGAGAAAGCGGCAGAGCCGCTACTGTCAGCCTCTGGCAAACCACCGGGATTTTTATATCGGATAAATATATTTAAACGAATTTATTGGAAATCTCTCTATTGAGGCGGGTAATTAATCTCGGTGAAACTATATCGAAATAAAGATATCGTATTATAATTAAATTAGTAATATTATCGCAAAAACTGTAATAATTGGATTATCTCTCGAATACACTCGGGGCCGAGATTCTGCGACGCAGCCATCGTATTAACCCCTTCTTGCTCGATATCGGGATTATCTGGCAATTTTGCATCTCCGATGCATGATTAAAAGAGGCGCTGTATCAACTAATAGCTTCTTAAAAACCGCGATACTTTTACGAGACTCTCGGTATATAAAAATGTCTTTTAAATCGGTAGCTCAAATAACTGAATGTAAATTTATCGCGAGTAAATAAAAGTATTCACGTAAAATAAACTTTAAAGGTGTATAGAACTATTAAATATATAATTAGATCGCAGAATTTCTCACCGACGGAAATTATGTGATACAAATTTGTGTGCGTTACGTATTTGATAGTAAATTTTATATTGTAGGATATTTATACAATATCGTTATGAGACTTTATAGGATAACGTAGTTTTAGATAGACAAATTGTTGTGATTTAAATAATTTATATCTTTGCATCCCATTTTATATCCGAGATCTCGATAAAAGTGTTTTACTGTACCGAGAATCACAATATATATATATATATATTAACACGTTGTCGTGTTAGGAAGGGGTTAAAGGGATCAAAGAGCTCGTAGCTTAACCATGTATACACACAGGTTTCTATCGCGTTTCTATGCGCATTATTGTAAATCGCGGACAGACGTTATTAAAACGCTGAAACGAAATTCATGGCATTTCCTCGACCAATATGAGTTAATAGCTATAGCCTGTTACTTCTAGCGTGTAATAACGTCCAGCGACGAACATGATTATTAAAAAAGAATTTTTTCTTTAATATATTATATGTATATTAAATGCGTTACATAATATATATTCGATATATTTTTTGTATTATATTATATTTAAATGTTACATATTATATTATATTATATTATATATACGTTACATATATTTCTGTTTACAAATTTTCTTTATTAATTGTGTTTCATCGAAGATTCGTTAATTATAAGCATCAATTTATAGAAGGCGATAAAAGAACTAAAAAATATGCGATAATATCAAATTTATGTCAAAATTAATTTTAGCTCTTGTATTTATAACTGATTTTCTTTCCCTATTGTATTGGAAATATTGCTTAAAAACGAAACGGGATAGTTTTTCAATAATGCTGCAAATTGTGGGAAAATGACCAAGCTTGACTCGTCCCGAGTGCTGAACGCAACATCTAAAAGCGACGGGCGAGCGGAACTCGACGAAATAATTTACGATTTACGTATGTCGCGCGACCAATGTCATATCGTGTAACGAAGAGCAATAATTCTCACCCTGTTGAAAAGAAATTCAATCCGAATTACGAGCGCGGTCGAGCTGTCGCGAATGGCAAGCTTCAGTCGAGGGTTGAATCTTCGGCGTATCGCAGAAGGGATTTCTGTGCGAAAAACCCTCGTTATACGCTGAGGATTATTTGAAAGAGGAAAATGCGGGAGAGAGAGAGAGAGAGAGAGAGAGAGCTCCGTCGAATCGAGAGTGAGAGAACAAACATCGAGATATGTATAGTACGTCGCGGCAGAAAAAGATGTGATCGATTTCTGATAAAATGATGCGGATTCTTGTATCACTAAAAAAAAAATAGGAAACAGAAGGATGCGGCGCTAATCGAGGAGACGATCACGCGTTTATTTCGATCTACATGTAGCAATACGAGAGTCGCGCTCTCCGCGTGTAACAATTTCACGCAATAAAAAGATATAGCATAAACGCCCGCTAACATATGCGATTCGCAGTTACATATATTATATAACAATGTAATTGCGTGAGAAGCGTGTGAGAGCGGCGTGCTCCGGCGCGCGATCGTCTCATTGATGGCTCATTTCCGGCGCCCTCCGCGCCGGCATAGAGCGAGGTCGTAAATCACGTTTTTACGGCAACGCTCGCGAAACGAGCGGCCGAGCACGCGGCGGAGGGCCGAATTGCGGATGTAATGCGCGCCACGTTTCGTTGAATGAGTTATTATTATTAGCGTGGAGGAGAGCATCCTTGCGGGTTACGTCGCGCGTATATGCTTTATCCGTACGCTCGCACGTATCGGTCATCCCGTAAGCGATACAAACGCGTCTCTATTGTCGTTCGTTTTCTGTGTGATTAACGAAGCACAGTCTCCGCTTTCGTTTCTCACCGATCCGTACCGATCTCGCTCGTTCTATTGTTCCTACAAAGAGACGAGGTGAATTCGAAGCAATTTCGGACGAGATTGCTTCTGAGTGTATTTTTTAATAAAAAATAAATTTAAAAGTTATTTTCAACGCCACACATCGTTTACGGTAAGACAGGTTCGGAAGTGCTACGAGAATAGGTGTTTAAGTCTTACGGGATGACGAATTGTTCTTTCTTTTTTTTTTTTAACCACGATAAAGCTTCGAGCTTCACCCGGTATAACGAAGGATTATCGAGCCCGAATGACGCGGAAGAGTCGGATCGTGGTGCTGGAGACGGTAATTGCGAATGTTTCATCAACGACTCGATGATTAATTTTAAACCTTTTGTATGTTTATATGCAGTTAAATAATGTATACATAATTATGTAATTCAGTGTCGTAAAAATTTAAACCGATCGTAATACCTACACGTACCTCGTTAGCGGAAAGCATGTGCTTCGAATTATCCTTGTAATTTCGTAAGGTGATTAAACGGACCTTTGAAAGATCCTTGTTGTGTCGTCAATTGCTGTGTCTGTACGCCTAAGGGCAACTTCGACGAACTCCGATTAACTTAATCGGCGATTAATTCAACCGACCGAATTGCTTAAAGCAAAATTTCTAATAACTGTACAATTCATCGTCTCTTTCTTTTTCTTTCATATTCCTAATCTAATCCCTGTTTTCCATATTTCAAATAACAAAAAATCAATAATTTTATCTATGTTAACAGAAATAACAGAATAGTACAGAGATTACGTGACAAAGTAATTGACGATCAATTCTATCGACAGAATTGTTTAAAACAAAATTTCTAACTATATGACTTGTGTAATTGTCATTCGTAATTTTTTTTAAGCGGCAAAAAATATTAATAATCCTATCAAGATTAATAAAATAGTGTATATATATTACTTGATCTTAATCGGCGATTAATTCAACCGACAGAATAATTGCTTAAAGTAAAATTTCTAACCATATAATTTGTTATTTCTGGTCTATTTTCTATATATTGAACAACAAAAAGTTAACAGTTCCACGTTAATAAAATAGTACAGTTTTATTTAATAAATTAACTGGCAAAATTAAAATAAACTTTTAATTGTATTATTCCAAATCTTTTCTGTCCATATGTTAATAAATTTTATTTACTTTCGTAGAATGACAAGTATTATTAGATAAATTAAACGATAATTAATTCAATTGGCAGAATTTTGTCGACAGCATCATTATTCCTATTGCTTTCTTATATGTTAAACGACAAAAAATCCCATGTATATTAACAGAATAGTGCGCAGGCATTGCTTGACAAGTTTATCAATGATTAAATTAATCAGGAGTTCGATTGAAGTTATCCTAAAATGATGAATCGTCTTCGTCTCCTTCTCAGAATGATATCTTTTCTCGCTGCTATCATTAAATATTTATTTGGAATTTCTATTTACCGATTAAAGCAAACTTCCGTACTCTCACGAATAATGATACGTAATCGTCGCTGCACAAAATTCGATTAAACAAGTTCGCGTCGTTCGCGAATAGAAGCCGCGCGCGGAACATGCGCTCGTTGAAGTCGAAAAGTGGTCACAGATCATCACGCGAATGCTCTTACTGAGCTGGTTGAGCAGCAAACGGTACATGTGGCGCCATCTAACAACGTCCTTTGCAACTTCTTCGTGCAATGTCTAGTTTCTGTCGGTAACACAGGTTACTGTGTTTACCGACAGCGCGCTGCAAATACTGACGCGAACAACCACTGTTTGTCACTGCCTGTCTCATTTATCGTATCTCGTATCGTCACTTATGGAGGATTTACACTGCGTCCGATGTTCGACGTACGACGATCCGACATCCAATAGGAAATTTTTGTCTCTAATAATAAATTCTGTTATTGGATGTCGGATCGTCGAACATCGGACGCAATGTGAATCCTCCATTACTTCAACAGTTCAACACGTTTAGTCCACGTGGAAGCAAGGTAATAAACTTATATAGATATGAATCTTTGCAATATAATTATAATAAATATATTAAATCGTCGCTGCACACAATTCAGTTGACTCTATGGTTAAGGTCTCTATCGGTAATACGAGCCGCTGTGTTTACCTACAGCGTGCTGCAAATAATGCCGCATAATGCCGCGAGTGACCACTGTTCGTCACTGCCTGTATTATTTTTTGTATCGCCTCTTGAGTGGCCACGTCAATTCACTATGATTCACCACGTCATCAATTGGCTGATTACAAATAAAAATATCTGATTGGCTGGTTCAGTGGAAAAATGTTGTCAATCGCAACGCGGTCATACGGGACGTTCCCTTTGGTTTCCTTCGCCGCTTCGTGAGTCATAAGAATTGACCAATCACAATCGAATTTGAGGAGAATAATCGACTGTGATTGGTCAATTCTTACGACTCATGACTTTACGACTCGCATTGTAGACCTAGCATAAAACCGTCTTAAGTTCAATCTTAAGATGTCATGAACCAATCACAGAGCCGTATTAGCGTCTTAAGACATTACTTAAGACGATCTTGAAGAATAAATACCGGCCTCAGACACAATGAGAAAAATAAGGAATAAGATAAAGAAATAAGACATGTTGCATCTCACTTTAATGTACGTGTACTGAAGTGAGATGCGACATTCCCTTATTCCTTATTCCTTTGTCTTATTTTTTATTTTTCTAATTGTGTCTGAGCCCTTCCGTGTCTTGAAAAAAAAGATCGTCGCTGCACAAAATGCCGAGTATCTATCATCGGTAATACAGACCGTTGTTTACCGACAACGAGCTGCAAATAGTGCCGCGAGTGACCACTGTTCGTCTTGAGTGGCCACGACAATCGACCACGTCACCAATTGGCTGATTTAAAATAAAAATATATCTGATTGGCTGGTCCAGCAGGTCCAGTGGAAAAATGTTGTCGCAACGTGGTACGTGCCGTACGTGGTCAAACGGTACGCTTCCTTCACCGCTTCAACACGTGGAAACAAGAAAATAAACTCTCTTACAAGTAAGTATAAGTATACTTTGTAGTATAATTATAATAAATATATGATATTATGATATAGCATTTTGACATGCTAACAAAGCGCAAAGATAATTACATTTTATTATATTTTATTATATTATTACTTTATATTTTTTATCTTTTTTCAGAGAGAGAACATGACATCCAATTATCATTCTTCACATTGCGATAGTGATGTCCAATATCCTTATACTGACAGAGTAGTGGTAGGAGAGGATTATGTTGATTTCATATATCAATTTGTGAAGGACAGCAATATATCCGCAAAAAACTGTACGAATACTACTAGCATAAGTAATATTCGTAATAATATAATAGGAACACCTCGCAATTTTCCAAACCATGAAAATTTTCTTATGGTACGTATGTGCATTTTCTGATATTATCTGTTATTCACGAATATAAAAGAAGCGGACTAATTGAGACGCGATTGATGATGCGCAAAAGTTATTTTAAAGTTTTAAATTTTTATATATTTTCCAACTTTACATGGTAAACTGCGCGCCGACTAAATTGTCAGACTTGAAACACAGCTCTGGGTTGGAATAGTAATAATCCTCTCCTGATATTATATCTGTATTATTATTGTTTCTATAATTATTATTATTCTATACAATTATTATATTTCTATAGAAAGTAATCGCAATCTAATTTTATGCTACAACATTTGGTAATAGTCAGTACTTTTTCCCAAGTAGCAAAGATGACGTCATAGACGTTATTAAGACGTCATTTGACGTCACTTTATTATAATTGGGTTTTTGCTTTTTATTACAGAAGAAGTATGATTTCGATATTTCAATATCTCCATGGCAGAAACAAGTGCCATATACTTTTGCATCACAGCGTTTTAGAGATACTTATTATCATGATATTGGTAAGTAACATTTGAATTGATAAACAAGATATTGGCAAGAAAAATGTTTATGTTAAGAAAAGGTTATACGTAAATTTTCTATTTTGAAGATCTTGAATTTCATGAAGCTGTATATCCAATCCGAGTCTCTATATATGAAGTATATAATTATGGGAACGTAACTGAAGTTTGGGCCCAAGATTCTGATGATGAGAGTCGGTGGCTTCCATTGTGGGGTGGAGACCCTCAGTTCTACGGAATTTCTGCATCCTATAGACGCAGACATGCGGAATCACGGATATTTTCCCCGTTTTTACGGTCTCGTAACCAAAGGTTTAAAACCAAAAAGCTTAGACTACAATTTATATCCAACTCTTGCACACAGCTAGATGCTGTGTTGCTGATCGGTACATCAAAATTGATTTTACCTAAAAATCCTGAAGATGAGAGTTTATCTGAACTGTTACATCGCATTTGGGTACAAAGACATTCTTGCTCGAGTTATTGTATTTGTTGTTCTGAACAAAAACAAAATGACTTTCAAAAGAAAGATGCTTGGAACATGTATCTATTGGAGGACTTTTATAATACAACACGTGATTATGAAAATGCACACTCGGATATACTTGATCTTCAAAAGGAATTTCCTAAATATTGCGTTATTTGTAAAAGGTATTATAATTGTCGATATTAAGTAATATTCAATCTTATTTTATTTACTTAATAATGAAAATGTGTTTCAATGTTATTTGCAGCGATGTAGCAACGAGTTTTCACAAGAGTAAGCTCGCGCACAAGCAAGTATCTCGAGAGGAAGATGTGCCATCTTCTAAGCAGGGACATGTGAATCACCCTTTATTAAGAAATCATTGGAATTATGTAAAATTTATAGAAGATATCAAACTCTCTTCGGGAGACTCCAAGGAGCAACTTGACAGTTTTTCTGCGTTTTCTGTAAAATATTTTTGAAGTTTATTTTTCGTTATAATTTATTACAACATAATCTCATGTATTAAAATTTTGTTTTGTTTTTGCAGGATGAAATAATACTAATGATATTAAAATACTTGGATATGAGGTCGTTTTGCCGTATGAGCAAAGTAAATAAACGTCTCAATAATTTAACACAGGATCCTTTTCTCTTTAAATGTTTGAACTTGCGAAATTTAAGAAAAGAGTACTCTAGGGATTCATCCTTTTGTTATGATAAAATTCTGTCTTATTTTGCATCCAAATGTAAATATTTACAACAGTTGGATCTTACAGCGAGCTGTATTTCTGCTCCGGATTTCGTAAACTTTCTTCAGAGTTGCGGCGATGGTTTAACGCACTTACGATTAAATAGCTGCAATTTTGTTGACAAATTATCTATATTAAAAATTTCAGAGATATGCAAAAATTTGAAAGGTACATAAATAAATATGATTGTTAAGATTACAGATAAACCGTATGTGACTAATATATACATTTTTTTTTTGTTTTTTTTAGTATTGGATCTCAGTTATTGTACTCTGGAGGGAATGGACCAAGAAGTTTTGAGTCTCGGAAATCTAGAATTTCTAGAGAAATTAGACCTTGAATGGTGCGGTATAAGAGCTGAATCTCTTTGCAAAATACTGCAAAAAACTCGCCGGATGCGTCACTTAAATTTGAACATGCTGTCTTTTTCGCACGATGATAGAAGATTATTACATTTAGACGCAATCACAATACAGTTAAGAAATTCGTGTCCAGACTTGGAAATAATAGATTTATCGGGCAATATTATTACATCGCAAGGTATTCATGCCCTCGCTGAATGCAAGAATTTACGAAAACTGACAATGATGGAGATGTACGTGTGTGCTAGATTTTCTTTTAAAACACATATTCTTTATCAAAATGTTTATTTACATTTCTTGCAAACATTATGAAATGGTTATGTTGTTTTTCTTATTGCGATTGAAAAACCGTATAATAATATGACTTTTGTTACAGAAACATATTCGCACCGGCAGGATATTGCATAATCGATAAGCATAGCTTGCATAGATTGTTTTCCTCCTGTCAACGCTTAGAAGAAGTCAATTTGATGGATCTCAATTCTGTGTACTATCCCAATAATTTCTACGTCCACGATGACGATCTGACACTGTGTAAAAACTTAAGACAATTATACTTGTGGGGTATATCTAGTTTCGCAATTCTTGAGCAGTGTCCTAAACTACAAACAATCTACGTTCTGCGGGACGGGTCCATCGCCATGCGTGATGGCCAGGCGTTCGTTGCTCAGGCGAAGGAAAAATATCCACACGTGTCCATCCTTAAATATCAAAAGCAATTCGATCTTGATGATAATGATGAGGGATATTATGATGATGAAGGAAGGTGGCAGTCTTACCAATTTGGCTGAAATTTAACAATATATTATGTATTTTGGCGTGTTAAATTCGAATATAAAAGCTAAAATCGTCGCTATCAAGTAGAAACAAAAGTTATAAACTACTAAAAGTGACAATTTTCGGGTTAAGAAATATTCTATATCGACATCAGGGTATGTACAGGTACATACATGAGCATCAGAGAAAGCATGCGCAGTGATGTAAAAGTGCACAAAATTTGAAATAAATAAGAGTTTTGAAATGATTCTTGTATATTTACATATATTATAGTATAAAAAAAATTTAGAAGTTTGCGAGGGAGGGCCTCCACCCTTTCCTCTGCACTCCCACGCCCAAAAAAAATTTTCCAAACCTAAACTTATTTCTGACAAACTGAAATTTGATTTTGCACTTTTAATCCATGCAGTATCATGCAAAAATAATTTCTCGCGATAATCTCAGTTTGCAGACCGTGAGCCATATCTGCAATCGTTCTTTCGTGAAACTTATTATTTTTAAATTGAATTGGCAAGTTCTTTAAAATTTTGTTTCCTTGTTTTGATTTAATGTGCTTTTTTCAAACACACCTTATTTGTTTAGACCTTTGGCTTAAATCATTGGGAACATCCCGATTGACTTTCCGACTTTATACAAATTCAAACCCATTCGTTTTTCGTCACTTGAATATTTTTATACGAGTTTTAAAGCTTCTCAGGATAGGTACTCAATTCTTTTTAAAATTATTTCTTTTTAAAGCCTTTGTCTTGTGAAAGTCATTTATAACTGTGATATGTATCACTAGTTTGGAATTTTTATAATTTTTTGCATACAAAACGCAATTCTTCCAGATGCTTCTCTTTATTTCGTAAATGGATACTTTAGCGACAGAATATTTTTTTGTATGTGTTTAATTTTATCTACTGAGCAGCATTTGTCTAAAGGATCTATTCTTTGTGAAATTGAACTATTTGTGGTGCACCCTTATTTTTTGCATTTTGCGGATTGGACGTATATAATCACTATTATAAGATTTATTCTATATTAGTGGCTGGTCAGTTGTGGATGTAGTACGGTACATATTCTTCATTGACATAAATACACACAACTGCGACATGTTTGTGCACATCAGCCTTACAAGTGTAATAACAGTTTGAAATGAAACAATGATCGTTTCAGAACTAAGAAACGTATTTATAAGAAATTCTTTCATAACTGACGAAAACAATTATTTTTACAATTTCGAGAAAATATATTTTTTATGAAACAGAAAATATATAATTATTGCAATAGTTCAAAATAGTTACATTTAAAAATTATATTATTTATGAACAATAGTTTTATTTAACTGATCGTTTCTAATATTTCTTAAAAAATTAACTACAATGTCTTTCAATTTACAAATTTATTTACTATAGTTTCGGATAAAACTTTTAATTAATATAATTCGCGCAGCACTGTTATTGACCGCAATTTCTTTGACTTCACGTGATTACCTCGAAATAATTTTGTTCCTAATTTTTTAAAAGGAATAAACATCAAAAATGTTAAATCCTTTTTTATAAATAATGATTTTTATTATAAATAAGTCTCAGCAAGGCGCGCTTCAATTTTAGGTGCATACTTAACACGTTTATTTTTCGTCAATTCAATTAATGCTACATTTCTTATTGGCTACAATATGTTAAAGTTTTTTTGTACCAGTCGATCGTATTTTCCGTATAAAGTATACGAATTTTATACATTAGCGAGATTGATTATCGATCAATCTCGTTTCTCGTACAAATACAATATCTTTAGAGATTTTGGACAAAAAAAATCAGTATTAACATTTTGAAATAAATTACAAGAGAAGTTATTTTGTCAAATTTTTTATTTGAACTAAACATATTTCACTTTCCCTTCACTTGTATTTGCATTTCTTCGCGCCAAATAGCTCACCTTTCTTGTGCCTTCGTGGACCGATAGGCGGCGTGTCGATCGACCACGGCAGATACGCAACAGGCGTATGGCCTGCAAAATTTGGCGGTTAAATTTTCAAAGCCCGTGTGACAGATAACCTCCAACAATCTGACAGATTATTATTTACAATGCTGGGCACCGCCGGAATAACCGCCGTACACGTTAAGAAACTTGGTAATGAATAAGAGGAGATAAATGGTCATTCGGAAAAACTTTATATGTACGCACACTTTTTGCGTATTTTCCCATTACTTTGACATTTCGTTTTTCAGGCCACGCTATCGATGAGATACGCCTGCGAGCTTTGGATAATATTATCTCCAAGTACGATTTAGGTTTCGCGTGTGACTGCGATGCTGTCAAAAGAGAGATAATCCAAAGGCTGTTCAATTGGTTTTCGTTCGAGACTGCGCCGCAGCCAGAGAAAGTACTGAATTTGTTATTGCGACTGTCAAAGGTACTCAGACTCTTATGCTGATGATTACTGACAAATTTCAAATTTAGCACAAATCCTATTCTTCTTTCATTAATACCCTTAAGCTCAGAATAAAATGTTTTTGATACAGAAAAATCTACTTTAGATAGCGCTTTAAATTTTTGTAAAATACTTAACGTGCAACATAAATAACTCATTTTATTTTAATTAATGTACGATCTTTGCTTCAAGGCAGACGTAAAGAGTTACTTGAATGCATTTGGCAAGTTAAAGTTCCAAAATGAACTTTACGAATTAAGGAGAAAGCTTCCCTCTGAATGGTATGCGAAATTAGATGAAATCGAACAAGCCGTTCTGCATCCAGAAAGGAGTCAGGTAAATAAATCAAACATACATATTAAAACATAGTAATAACTATGTATACATATATATTATAGGAACAAACAGGTAACTATAATCACATTGCAGGATATTGCTACAGTATGTTCAGAATTTGGTAGATCCAGAATACAAACACAAGATCGTATTAGGTATACAAATAAGGACTATGAAAGGGAAGACTATAACGATTTGAATAGTATTTTCAATCTCCCGTCTATCTTGGACAAGTAAGAATTAATACAAAAGTATTATAACAAAATGGAGTAATATATTATTGAGCATGCGTTAGAAAATTAGTAACGGTTGAATTTGTAAAAAAAAGTTGGTTCTGGGAAAAATATTTTTTTCTTGAGTATCATATTTATATGTATATATGAATTGCGTTTATAGTACTATACCATTTGATATGACACTGGAAAGTGAGAACGGTACACAAGTTTCTAAAACGATAGAAGGTGGTATTAAATGGTTAGTAATGCCATGGCAACCACTGGTTACATCGGATAGAGGAGTACTCACCGCAGTTGAAGAAGCTCTTAATAATGCTGTCGATATAAATCATATACTACATACGTGTCAGTTTATAACAAATGTTATGATGCAAGATTTTCCAGCAGAAGTTTTCCTTCAGCGACCAGCAATAATTACGGTAAACATTTTCTTTTAATAAATTTCCTTTAATAAATGCGTATATACATGTTGTTTTGAGTGATAAATTAATAAAGTATATATCTTAAATGTGTTACAGATACTTCATGGTCTTCTTAAATCGAGCACTAACATGTCAGAAACTAATGTCTCATGTATAGTTCCGACTGTGTTAAAGACATTGCGTAAACTAACTCGTTCTCTAAGGTTCCGCATTTATTACTACTGTGAACCGTGTGTGGCGAATAAGAAGCAAAAAGTAACTCCCAATTATTTTTCTACGCTTGTTTAATACAAGAAACTATATAATATCTGTTATACTTAACAATATAATGATTTAGCGATTTTACCTTATTTCTTTGTACTATTTTTTACGTAGTTATTGGGTGGCAAGTTAGATAGCAACGTTTACACATCCTCGGAAGGTGGAGATGGTCCAGATAGTGGTGTACCGGAAGCGAACTATCAAGCATATCAATCGGCAGTGAGTTGATTTTGTCTTTGATTTCTTATCAAGTTTATCATTCTTGAGATTTCTTTATTGTGTAATATTCTTTTTAGGGGACTAGCGATAGAAGTCAGAGTATCAGCGAAAATGTCGACGATTCTGTCTTACAATTGCAGCAGATGCTTCTGCCGGTTTATTGTATAGAATCTTTGAAACACGTTCTTACTCAATTAAGCATTCCTATCAATACCCTTTTTCCTCTACGAAACATCAAATATGTCACAGATCTAACGCATGAATTAGTGCAGCTGTTGACAATTTGTGTAATGCCGAATATCTGGCTCTGCAACGATGGTATGGCCTTAAAGATAAATGATGACTTAAAGGCGTTATTCAATTTAATGGGGGAGGTGATGGAATATTTTGGAAGCTGTAGTAATGTAGATCACTTGAGGATAACGTACTTGTATCTTACTACCATTATTATGAGATTATTGAGCAGTATCGTGCCATTAGAGCTAGCGGACGCAGTTATACCGAATTCTTTGAAAGAATCAATAACAAATGCTATAATGGACGCACCAATATATCTATTGTACCCAGCATTGCATTCTATGCTTTTAGAATATGCTCGTGTAAGTAATACAATTCTTATTTTTCTATTCCACTCATTAATGCCGATTATCACTGTTAATACAATCATTTTCATTTGCAGCAATTTCAGGATGCTAATCAGATAGCACTGATAAAACTATTCGATGATACTAGAACCGTCGCAAAGTCTATGCAGTCAGCTATCTGTATATTAAGAAATTTATCGGAGCAATCGCCTTCGGAAACGTTAAGAATGTTACGTGCGTCTAAATTGAGTCTGTCGTATCATAAAAATTTAACTGTCGTTAAAACGGCTGTAAAATTTTTACAAGACATCCCGAGATATTCTTTAAATGATGAGGATCATGCGTTGGCAACAAAACTGATATTGAATTTATTAGCAAACGCAGATGTAGACATCCGATATACCACATATGTCGAATGCCACGTCCTGATTAAGAGTATTCTAGGAGTAGAATATAGTAAACTATCGTGGGAAAATTTGACGTTCCTGTTTGAACCAAATGTCTTGACAGAAATCATTTCTCATGGCGCAACTAGCGAGGATAGCAGAGTAATAGACAATTTTTTTTAATCAAACATTTTTGTGTTGCAAAGTTATGGTGCAGTTTTTGATTTTACAATTTAATTTAATTTTGATTTGATACACAGATAAATGAGATATCGAGAGACATGTTAGTATTTATACTGAAAGGAAGAATACAAATGGGCGAAACTGGATGGTTAAAAGCTTTAGAAGCTCTCGTTCCTGTATTGTATCTCTTACAGTGTCACGCTGATACACATACACCCTTAGGCCAATGTATAACTAAAATGTTTGATCCTGATGTTTCCAACAGTATACAGTTGCCTTTTCTTGAGGTAATTTAACTAGATCGCAGACATTTTTTCGTGATTATTTATTATGTGCTTTAATATAAATTTCAATTTTTTAGGTGTTAAAAGGTAATTTGAGATTTCTCTATTCACCAGACAGTGATATCCGGGAAGAAGCGTTGTGTCGGTTAATCTGGCTTCTTGGGAAGGAAAAGGATTCTGTCCAAAAATTGCCACGTTTGTCGTCTTTACACGGCTTGCCTCTTAGCTCACTCTGCTTATTTGAACGTAGAAACTCCATTAAGCGATCAGAAGGCAATTATCAGGTTACATATTTGCATTCAGAATATTTGAAAATCTCTTATGGTCTTGATTTAGTCATTTGGCAGAGAATTGTCCTTATGTATATTTTTTAAATTATTAAAATTAATATTAAAAATTAAAATGCAATTTTAGAAATATATGTATATAAAATGTATATATCATTTCGAACGTAATTCACAAAAATACTTTGTTTACAGAGGAGCAATATGTTATCTGTGCTGGAAATGTTGAACGAACCAAATGTCGACCCGAAAATTCGAAAATCTGCATTAGTACAAATTAGCGTGATGCTTTCCGACACTTCCTTGCATAAATTGTTTATTAATCAAGGTGGACTATCTTTGATTTTGGATATTTTCAATAAAGCCCTGGTAAGTTACTTGATAAAATACTTGATAAAAAAGAATATTACAAATGTTTCTCATCCGATTTAAATGTTTTAAATATATTAAATGTTTTTAGGTAGAAAAGGATTATGTAAATTACGCAGATTCTGTGATACCAATAATCAGCATATTAAAACTACTCGCACTTTTTGAATGTACCATACGACATGAGTTATCTCTCAAAACTAATGTTCTTTTTAGTATCATAAGAAGTATGTATTTTATCATAATTTTTTAAATTCATATACTTGTTTAAAATTTAATTTAAACATATCTAGTAAAGTTCCACTGCTATTTGCATAATTTATAATATAAGTTTGATGCTAAATGCATAAAATCTTATATTTTAGGCCTCTTTTTGTTTCCAAACAACGAGTGTGTAAAATCCGATGGCGCGCAACTATTGTGCTTACTACTCTACAGCGAATATATCATTAGAGTTAACGAAAAAGATGTGGAAAACAACATTGCGTCACATATCTCGTTGCCATATATTGTTGTGACAAACATGAAACTGCCGTTCGTGTGCAGATCTCATTGGAAGACGAGTATACATAGGCGATCTGATGTATCATGTAAGTAATAATACTTATAAAATGTTTCAGCTGGAAAGAATATGTTACTAATTCTGTACGATTTCGCGAGTTATTATAGAATTAACGGAAAGTTAATAGTTTCTTATTTTATAATTTGTAGTAATTCATGGCAGCAAACCAATAGTCTTAACGTTCATCAGACAGTATTGGGCCTGGGAATGGAACGGCGGCATAAACATGTTATGGAAATGCTTAGATGATTTAAAGGATTCCGAAATTGCACAGAAATTGATGATTCTTGAAAAGGATCTTCTCTCTTTACAATGCAGTTTTCCACAGTATTGTTGTCAACAGCAACTCTACAATATTCAAAATTCTACTACGCACTATAGCGTTATATGCGCGTTAGATTACCTCACAATGTAAGTAATTGTTAAGTTATTGTAGCTAATAATTTTCATTACTATTGTTGATTTTAACGCATCAAACTTAAGCGCGTATCAAACGCATATTACAGCATATTGTTTGTTATCTACTATAATTATTTGATTTTTCAGGTATCTGAAATTTTACAAAGTACTTCAACGTAACGATGAAAAAGATATTGAGTCACTGCCGTGGGAACAAACGTTCGAGCGATTTTTATTATCGCATCCTACAAGTAAAGAGGACTGTGATTTATTCGTGGACGTTCTAATCTTTTTACAATTGTATTTAAATGTTGCAAAGAAAGGTGAGAGATGATTGAATAGCAAATGCTGAGAGAGCGTATACTTGCGTTTCTCAAATACGAATTATATATTAAAATGATCCTTTTCTATTTTTTCAGGAAAAGGTTCGTGGATCAGTAGGATTATGAAAAACATGACGAGATCATTGGCAGATTTATTTAAGAACTTAGAAGTTGACAATCAGAATGTACATCAATCTATACTGAAATTAGTACGTACATGTTCGGCGATCGAAAAAATGCAGAAATCTAACGACGAACCTAAGAACACCTGGATACGATTTGTAGAGTTCGTCGTTTCAACATTATGTTTCGGGGATCAACAGCATTTCTACAATCTCGGTATTAATATTTGTTAAATATATTACATCTAAATTTTAATGATACCCATCTATATTTTACAATATTGATTTCGTAAAGTTTGATATTATGAATATCCTTCCTTCTCTTTTTTAGCATATCTCGATTGGCTGTTAACGTGTTTGACGTATCTGATCGGGCAATGCGAATGGAGAAATCATAAAAATCTACTATTGTCTCTTTGCAACACGCTTATCGAGCCGATCGTGTCCTTTCATGGTGCTGGTACTGTTAGCTTTATGGGTTTATCAATAACAAGAAACTCGATAATATGTCTTAATCACTTGTTGCATCAGATGCAAATCAATTTTAATAAAAGTGTAAGTAATTTCAATTTAATATCGTTTTGAAAACGATATTACGTACAAATTATTATTTATTTATTGCAAATTAACGTATTATTTCTGTATTAATTATTAATTGCGATTCAAGTGAATAATACGATTGTCACATTGTTTCAGTCGTGGATAGTATTTTGGTGCGAAGAGGGACGCTCGTTAAGTTGGTTACCCATGTTATGGCAAAATAGAGATCCTTTGGTTCGCGCCTCGGCTTTACAATTATTGGCAGGTCTAATGAACACAGTACATACTGCGTCGCAACTCTTCAACGCAATCGCCATGGCACCGAGTGACTTGTGTCACACGTTGCTTCAGTGCATCACAAGCAGGGACGAATCTTGTTTAGTGAGAGAACAAGCGTGTATCGCGTTTTGCAACATCCTCAAAAACTGCAACTCTATGGCTTTTCAATGTGTAAGTGTGAGAGCACGATATATTATTAAATCAAAAATGTCGAGAAGGCATTAGTCTTAAAATTTTAAATTTCTCTATTTTAATTAATATCACATAGAACATACTCATATTTTCCTACGTTTCTAAATTGCTGAAATACAAATTGAAGCTATGTACATACTTTAGAAAATTTTCTTTTTATACAGGATGATTCTTTACAACCACAAGCTATCCTGATACATGCCGAGCAATGCAACATCTATCATGAAATCAGCATTCTGTGTTCAAATATCTATACGTCGACGACTTTAGATGCGGAAGAGTCGGAATGTCAAGGAAACAACGGCAAAGCAACTATTGTACAAAGTTTGCAATCTAGTTGCATTTCATTGGTACCGCGCACCGTATCGCACTTATACAACTGTCAGGATGAATTACAACTCTGTAATTATATTATTTAGTTATATACTATAACTCTTTTATTTTTAATTATATTTTTTTTCAATTCTTCTTTATTTCTCTTACAGTTTCCGGCAGAGTTTCGGAAATAACAGATGTGGACAATCCTTTGCAATCAATAGCGACGCCTTCGCTCATTACAGCTGCTTGTAATTTATTGAATAATTTAATATTCGTCGGACAACACGAGGTTGTACGACAAGTCTACGAATATTCCATCGATAAGTATTTATTCGGGTATGTATGTAGAAAAATTTATAACGCTGGATTATCTTTTTTCACTTATATTATCTCATTTGATCTCTCGTTTCAAGGTGTTTGACTGAGATTCCGAAGGATATCAGGAGCAGGAAGAGTCTGAGTCATTATTCTGATACGCTGGAAATGTATATCAGCATCTGCACAGTTTTAACAAATTGCATCACGCATAGCAACGAGTACGCAGCCGTCGTACTCTTTTCCCCGGACTCGCTTTATATTCTATTTTGCTTCTTAAATATCGATTTATACCGTACGTATTTGAACATTTATTCGTCACAAATGTATAATTGGATTTTTAAACAACGTTCCATATATTAATTTCCTCAGAGTCTGCCGAACTGCACCTGATATATCTGCGTAACAGACTTTGGACGGAAATCTACAACTTCGTGGCTGTGCTTTCGTTAACGGAGGATCAACATTTTGAAGCCATTCAAAGCGCGTTAGAATTGTGCGGGCCTGAAACGGTCTTGGCTTCCATTTGTCTTGCGATAAAGGACTCTACGACAGATCTGAGAATGAGCGCCATTAGTGCTTTAGCTTTTCTACTGTCCCACGAGATTCAAAAAGATTCCTTGGGAAGAAGCGGCACCTCTCTATTACAAACCGTGCTCGATACTAATGTGGCGCATGTCTCGATCGAAAGCAAAGATAGTGGTTTGCGAGATATCATATCGAACGTCAACAAATTATCAATAAGAGACGCGAATGTGCATTCCAGAAAATCAAACGAGAGCGAGAAAGATTTGCGCACGAAAGACGATCAGCTACCAGATCAAGGACAAACTACCATAGGAGGCGAATTATGTGGACTGTTACTGCATCTTTTCATCGCTCACAGTTACACGAAATCCAAAAAGAGCAGCAAACAATCGGAGGATAAAGATCTTATTGTAGGTGCCCTTACTAATCTACTGTGCGTGTCGAAGAAGGCAAAGCGAGCGGCGCTACGGGGTAATCTTCCCGAGACCGCGTTGATGATCCTAAAAGAATTGTATGTCAAGCTGAATCTTCAACCGTTTGAGCTTTATAAGAAGCAAGCGGAGAAAAAGGCAGGGAAAGACTTTAATACATGGAATTTCGATCATAATTTCCTGTATGAATTTGTAAGAACTTGTCTTTTTTTGTTGCACAGACTCATCCTTTGTTGCACGATGTGAATTGTACCTTCATACTTCTGATGAACTTCATGTGCGGAGATGTATGTGTTAAAGAAACCCTGACGAAAGAGGGCTTAGCGGACGTGGTGCACAAGTTATGGGCCTGGATAGCGTTAAATAAAACAGTGTCAACGTCTGCTTTAAAATTGCTCGCGACATTCACAACGAAATGTAACGTTGGTAAGATTACGTTTAAAAACCTACGCTTTATTTAATTATTATTAACAACTTTGAGAAAGATTATACGATTTCTCTGTTAAAAATAATATGCAATCTTTTTAAATTGCGTTTTAATTTTTTAGCCGCACAGTCTTTAACATTAACGACGATATTACCGGGAAGTGGATTGAGGAAAACGCCGAATACGCTCGCGCTGATACATGTCGTCATACAAGTAACGTGCAAAGAAATTGAAAGGGCCGGTCAAATTTTCGATAATCACAAGATGCACTTCGCCTTCCACATTCTGCGAAATGCGGTGCACGTTCACGAGTGTAGAGTCTGCATTTCGAAGGTAATTAAATCATCTCATTATTATTATTATTACAGAATAGTCTCAAAGTAATGAGACTGCTGTTTCCAAACTGATTAATTAATTATGAATTAATGGTTCATTTTACAGAGTAATCTTCTCCAGCTT
The DNA here is from genome assembly GCF_003070985.1 of Temnothorax curvispinosus. Lineage (NCBI taxonomy): Eukaryota > Metazoa > Arthropoda > Insecta > Hymenoptera > Formicidae > Temnothorax > Temnothorax curvispinosus. Next base: position 131,595 of record NW_020221842.1, read on the forward strand.
TTTACCAAGATACATCCCACCATCACCAAACGGGTGAAACCGTGGCCATTAGTGGAAATATATTGTCTAGAATTTTTAATAGATTTTACTTATTACGAGGAGGGACAGTTATGCGTACCAAAGGTAAAATATAGAAACATGTATATTAGTTGCTTGTGACAACTGTATGGTAACATTTTCAGGCCACCGATGCTCTGGACGTTTTAATGCACTTAGCAAAATGTTCCTCGTCATCGAGCAAAGTTCTCGCAATATCGATATTACGCAATTTAGCGTTCAACATAGCAAACAGACCTCGGCTTCTTAGTTCAGGTAAATAAACGAGTGTAAACCTAAGAAAGATGCAATAATTTGTATTTACATTACAAATCGTATTAAATGTCTGCTATTTTTCAGTGGATTTCATCAATCTGCTGCACGACGTCTTCAAGAATGGATCACCATGCGAGATCAATCTAGCTGGATCCATGCTGTGGTCTCTGATCAGCAACAACCAAAAAGGAAAGCTTATCGCGCGAAGCGCCGGGTTCTCGCAGAGCATTCGGGAAGCCCTCGGCAGATTTACGTTGTCGAGTATCGACGCCAGTAAACAGGAGCAGGAACTGGTCAAGGTTCTGCAATACGTGCTCACCATTCTCAGTCCAGTCGAAATGAAGAATGTTGACGCGCAACCTAGTTGATATTTTGACGAATGACCAAATGTTGTACATACTAATTTCTGACCAACGTTAGCTTGTAAAATAATTCAATCATGTAATATTTTTTTATATACGAAATATTGTATAGTTATATTGGAGTATGCATTTTGAAGTGCTGCTGTTAATACAAACTGTCAGTGTAGATATACACACTTTTTGAACAAGTGTTTAAGTGTCATTATATAATGGTTTATATTTTATATTTTAACAATCCTTTACAACAAATCCATATTCCACGAATTCAGATTCTAAATAATAAATAAGTCGTAAAGTCTATTCAAATAAATTTTGTATAAATAATATATAACAAGAAAAACCGATTGATCAATAATGTCCATTGCAAGAGAAATGTTATATTCTTTAAATTAGGTAAATGGTTGATCGAGTTTTTAAACATATAATTGCGAACAGAAACGATTGCGAGCACTTTTTCGACATTAAAATATGCACAAAAATTCTTTTTCTCATTGCCCACTGTATTACTTTTGTCAATCATATCGCCAGTTCGGTAGTCACGCACATTCGTAGATTTTACCGAGACCGACAAAATACCTTTTCTTTCAGTTATTTAAATTAAAATGAAGCCTCAAAGAAGACAATTGTGTCGAGCGTTTTCTGCGATAAAAACTAACGTCGAAGTCTGGCTCGCGGAACGAGGTTATAATCCTCGAGATTTCGTAATTCCTGCACATTAATCGATCTCGTTCGAAGTTGCCACTTGTTAGCCATACGTCTCGAAGAACCGTATACTCGGCGGAAGAATCGATTGTCGAATTCCAGCATTTCCAGCCTGGAGTCTGGAGTCCCTGGAGATCGGATCGAATTGCGCAGGCAGACTTCTCGGGATCTCCGTCCAAGTTCGCGTTCGTACAAAGTATTTCTCAGATCTCGACGTATTTGCGTTCTCAGTACACGTTCCACGTTCGTCATGTAAATCGCAATGTGATAAAAAACTGTTGCAATTGAGCAACCCGTCGTCCTTCTAGGAGCGACTCCAGAAGGGGGATCTGTTTATCAGCTGACAGCGGTTTGCACTTTGCACCTTGTTTTTTTATCGCACAATCTACATACATTTTTCGCGACTCGCCGTACAAATCTTGTGTCTTTCAGGACCAAGTCGAGGGGCAGGTGGCAATTAATTGCGCAAAAATGTCGCTCTCCAAGCCGGCCAATCTCATGTACAGTCTCATCGGCGCGTACCTAGAGCGGCTCTACAACAGTCCCTTGAGGACAAAAGCTGTAACGAGGTAACAACGCAGTAGAATTTTGCATGTACTCAGAAGTATACATGACTAAGCACACGCGTTATATCACAACCGGCCTTAGTCATGAATTGTAATTAATGATATAATAAAAACATTTATTATCTATTATATAAATATAGGGTATATAAAGATAATGTATTTATATATGTGTACATATACACACTAAAAAACATCTTAATAAATGTCCATGCAACCAAATGAAAAAGAGATTCCACAAGGGCTATAAATTTTGTTGGCAGATTGCCAGCAGAAATATAACATAATGCCATTTTGTAATGATATAAGTATTCCATTTAAATAATTGTGATATAACAGGTTTGTTCGGTTTTTGCCGCATCAGATTATATCAGCAGATTTTATCGTCCACAATTTTATCAACAAAACGAGTTTAATGCAAATGTTGTTAATGTTAATCTGCTGTAATATTTTAATCAAATCTGCTGGCAAAATGCCAGCATATTAACATATTTCTCTCCTTATTGGATATTTTTATATACTACAAAATATTCCAATAAGCATATTTACAAACCAGGCTTATACGTATGATTGCACTGATAAATTAGATGATAGAGAAAATTGTAATTGTTTTCAGTTGCATTGTCGCAGTCCTGGGAAATGTGGCGTCTCAGAAATTGTCTGGCGCCAAGCAGCTTAACGAGGACAGTGTCCTGGCCTTTGCTCTGTTTGGGTAAGCTGCAGACCATAATTTGTGTGCGCTGCTAATGAAGCAGGTTTGAGAAATTACGGCCTCTCATGCGCGCGAAATGTTGCAGCTTGTTGTTTGGAGGGCCAGTGCCACATTACTTTTACACATACGTACGATTGTTCGTGAAGAATCCCCTGGGGATACTTCTGATAGAGAGGCTTATTTACACGCCGTGTTTCCAGGCACTCGCGCTCTACCTGCTTGCCATCTTCGAGGTACGAAGATAGACTTGCAATACATAAAATAAAAATGTATTAATGCGATAAATTGAGTGAAGTTATCTCAACAAGAGTAATGTTAGGAACTTTTTAGTGATTGAACAAGATTATGCTGACAGTCTTTACTTTGTAATTTAGCGCTAAATAGAAATCTGTTTGCAGGGCAAGCCCCATCAAGTGGCATGTGCTCACATGCAACGATTATATTTACCGACATTGATGGCTAATCTGAAGTACCTAACGCTGTTCCATTTTATCAATATAAAATATGTTCCACCAATGGTAATGTAATATGCTTATTATCCTATTGGAATAGTAGGAATTCTAGATCATTCTTCTATTTTCAGAATAGAATTTTAATTAAAAAAAAATTCTTTGTTTTGGATGTTGAATTTTCTTTTCTTTACTCTATATATTTTGTATATATCATTCTTTCTCCTGATATTGAAATTGTTTATAGACAATGTTAAAAACTTGCAAACGATCCTTAATATCTTATTCGTTTTAGTTGAGGGTCTTGGTGGTGAACCTCATCGGTTTCGCATGGATTATCTATATTGCCAATAAGAGAGCAAAAGTTTCCAAAGAGAAGTAGAAAAACACGAGAACCTATTGCAATCATTTAGACATTTTTGTAACTATATGCAATAATACGCTAATGTATATGTGTGCTAGATGCTTCTTGATCATTTCAGAAAGCCAAAGCGATAAGATTACTTTATACGAATTAACGTGTAATGAACTTTATATTAACAGCACCTTCATTGTTTGTACAAAGTAAAGTAATATTATGTTGATAATACATTCCATCGTTATGATTTGTTGATATTGATTTAAAAATTGTACAAAATATACTGATTTATTGTAATGCGTATTGGAATGGTGCTAAATATAAGTGTAATTGATATTTTGATACCAAAAAATACCAAAAAACCAGGATATAAATAAGAATATAAAGATTTACATGCAAACTGCATTTTTTATTTATTTTTATATTATTCTTACGTAACTATTCTTTGTTAGTTATCATCTTTTTCTTTTTTAATACTGCATTTATATTTCCGACGAGCTTATTAAATACCGACGTTTGTTTACTTATTATTTTTATTTATACTTTTAATGATCTATATCAAAGTCTATTAATATATCAACCATAATATATCATATTTTATGATTTTATGATCTTCTGTAATATTTGTCTCGAGATATGGAGTAAAGTTTTCAGAAACAAAATGTGGCGTGTGTTTAAGGTTTTCGATTTAATCACACAACAACAATACAGAGTATATTACAGATATAATATCCGAATTTTCTTCCACTTTAACGAGACAGCAACATTCGATGACTGTAAATCATAAGCGGATACAGATCAGGTTTGGGAGTCGCGATGAGTTCCTCTCAATGATGAATTGACGAAAAGATCTAGAGCAATTCTGCTCTTTGAAAGTGATTTTCTCGCACGTCGTATCGTTTCTGACGATAGAATTTATTGATTATTTCGGAGATGTTTTAAGCGATCAGGGTAACAACGGCGTGCGAGAGATATTATTTTCGAGTTTAAACATTCCCTTTTAACATTCCCATATAACTTCGCTGTATATTCGAATATATATATTATATTATACGCGCGCGGAAACGAATCTCAGGAAGGGAGCAATCACAATCATTGCACTGGAAAAATTGTAAAATGTATCCGAACTACATTAATATGGAGCTCAACAGCGTTGGATCGAGCAGTCATTGCGTATAAAATGTAATTTTCGAATGTACAGTATACGCCAGTAATAAGAGAATTTTACATTTTTTTTCTATATTTTTCAAAGTAAGAAATCAGAATTCTCAATGTCAATAATGTACAGAATTTAAAAAGATGGAAAGAATAAAAATATTCACATTTTCAGATATGCTGAATGTCAGCTATACATTTCGTACGCAATGACTCGATATTAGCGGTCGGGGAATTCCTCATTAGAAAGAAATCAGTCGTTACGAGTATAAGAGAGAGCTATAGCGCTACGTAATTTCTCTGTCAAGTCGTAAACAATGCATGTAGACTTTCCGAATACGATCCTTCTTTAACCCTATAACATATATCTTCGAGACTTAACTTCGCGTAACCGCGCATCGAGACTAACATTCTAATTATGTCTTTTTGGTACGTCGCTGCCTGGGCCCCCAAGTTTAGAGCCCTCGCGAGAAATAATCTTCCTGTGACTAGAGTATTTTTTTTCCAAGTTTGCGAGTATTGCAGTGTTAAAGAACCGCAGTGTTCTTTACACGGTCGCTAAAACTAGACTGCTTTATCAAATAAATAAATAAATAAATACATTATGTAAATAATAAATTAAAAAATTTCTAAATTTTCTCTATATATAAATAATTTTATATATATACGTTTAAAGAGGATTTAAACTACTTAAGCAATATGCAGAGTTTACAAAAGAACATCTATGTACAAAAGAACGAATCAATAACATTGCACTAAGAAATTATGAACACGTAAATTGAATCCATAAGATCCGTTAGTAAATCTAAACTAAAGGAATTCTGATATAGCGCGATTTGGAAAGCAATTATGCAAATAAACGCCTAAACTACTATATATTATTGAATATTGTAGTGACTAATGAACGAAGGATGCTCAATCAGCTTTTTCCTTTTCCGTTATTGCTTAAGAATTGGCAAATAATGATTTGAGTAACACAAAGGTGATTTACGAAATTTCATAATAGAAATTTACAATTTTAAAGATAGAAAGATTGAACATTTTATAAAAATCTCACGTTTCACAGAGAGAGAAAAAAAATTCTCGTATCTGTTATTAAAATATCCGCTTATCTTGTACGTTTTTCTCATTTAATAAATATTTCTTTTAAATCAAGTGAAAACCTTTTGTAGAAATTATTAAAAAATGAAGTTACTGCACCATGTTAATATGAGTTCGACTAGAACTGTTCGACTAGAGAAAGAGATAGAGAAAGAGAGTATAATACATTAAAATCTACACTGATATCCATTTTTCTTTACGATAATCTTCTATAGTATCAACAATAATCGCAAAATTGCACTGTAATTCGAAAAATTCGAAATAAATATAAAATTGATATCTTTTCAGAAAAAGATTATTGAAATAAGTAATATGTTATCACTACGACCGATATTTACTGTTTCTTTTTTAATTTTATAAGCCGGTTTTCTTAAGTAATGTCTTGTTGAATTATCAAAAAAATAAATAAATGCATATTCAGATTTGTAACTATACACTTTGCTCGGAATGGCGTTTCCATTCGAAATTAATTTCAATTGAATGAAATTAAATACCTTTCAAATAATAATAATAATATTAATTCTGGTAATTAACAGCCGCCCTTGGATTTCTAGGTAATCCTGATTGCAAATCAAAAACCTTAAGTTCATAAAATTAACATATAAATAATCTCTTTTCCTATAAACGTAAAAATATCTGAAAGTCGACTCAGTCTTTCAAAGATCTTTAGATCTTTAGACTGTTGTCGTTAGAATTAATTAATATCGTGTACAATTCATATACAGGGTATCTCAAAATTGACTGAAAGTACGGACATAGCGTTATTCCTCGTGAAATTCAATCGAATGAACAGCACGATAAATCAATGATTCGAAATTATTGCTAACGAAGATCGATTTCTTAGTTTCGTAATGTATAACGTATCCATTTATCTATGGAATACTTCCGTGCAATCTCTCCTTTCGGAAAACTTAACAGACATTATTAAACTTCCGCTCTGGAACACTCTTCAATCCTCTATGACCTGAATTTTCATTTTTAAATTAATATTTACAACTATAATTCTCTAAATTAATATAGCTTTGAATATATATTTGAATGGTTTATAAATTAATATCTCGGGAATTGATTAGCGGGACACGGTGATCCCCTTCAGGTTGTAAAGGATCGAATTACACACCGCTCTGAGTCTAGTGTACGAAGAAGGAACGTCGATTCCTTATTATAGGAATTCAATACGCGTCTTTCTCAACGAGTGTAAGACGGACTACGACTCGCGGAACAGCTGGATCGATGACTCGGACTGGACCAGTTGCTATGCCTGCTGCTCTCGGAACTGCTTGGCGACGAGGGTGGTGTTGGAGTTGGTCGATGATACGGGATCGGACGTTTCCTCGCGCTAAAACGAATGTCCGTTAGAATATCGGGATACTTTCTTGACGAAGGACGCATGTTATTTACAAATGTTAATTTTGAAAGAGCGGAAGATGATAAAATATTCGTCATTCTCTTGTTCTGCGTATTAGCAAAGGTTTAGTTAATTATGAATAATAATATTAAAAGTTGAGGGTAATAATGACAATAATTGTCGATGATTTAATATATCATAAAATAATTATTATTATTCGTTAGTAAATGTTTAAGACTAATAACATAAGTTAGTTCTAAATGATGATAATTAATAATTAAATATTTAGTAAATAATAATAAGTATTAATAGTAGATAATCCTTACACGTTAAGCATACAATCTACGCATCGATTAATTTATATCTCGATAACGAAAGTTCGATTGTTATCATGGAAAATAAAACAGACAGCAAAATGCGCATGCGACGTGGCGAAAATAAATTAAACAAGCTGCAGGAAAATGGGAACGTGCAAAATAAAAATGTGACAACTTACCTGTCTATTTCTTTGGAGAACGCAGTGGCGCGAGAAACACTCAGAAACCGCAAAAAATATTAAATTAAGAAAATTATAATTAAGAAATTATAAACCAAGGAAAAAAAAATTCGTTTTTTTGCCGGCAAATCTGTTTTATTTAGCGACTGACAATAAAATAAAAGGAATCTTCTACTGCATATATCTGTGAGACAACAATTTCATTTACAATATTTATAAAGGAAACATACACGCATGCTATATCTACATAATGTTCGTGGATCAATTATACGAGTGATTTGATGATTAGAAAAAAAGGGAGAGAAAAAGAAAGAAAAAAAAAGATTGTACAAATGAAAAATCTGAAGATACGAAATAAAATATCAACGCTAAGTTATTCTACGAGCGAGATTGTCGATAATTATGATCGCTAATTACGATATTTGGTCATAATTTACATAAAACTTTCCTGCTTCCGTTATTACATTTGTTACATTTGAATGAACTTGATTATACAATTATATATTGTAACTAAACGTCACATATATACTACATACGCCATTTAACACCTTGACTGTCAGATCATTGATTGAGATATTTTTATTCGCCAGATAAACGTTATCGAGTGATGTTCATACGCATTATTTAGACGTTAGTTAAAGACACGTTAATCAGTACACTTTTATTCAATAGCACGGAACTAAAATCTATTATTATAAAATCTATTATACCAAAATAGTCACGTTTGCTCACTCTTATATATATAAACGATACAAATAAAAGATAATACAATATTAATACAAAGGATATTAATTTCTGGCGGTCAAAGTATTAATTGCAAGTTTCTAAATTGCTTAGAGGAAAATTTCAATATATATAAGTCTATATATATCAGACTTTATTGCTATATGTTTATATGCTGCGCGAAGCCATAATTCTATCTTCTATGCCTGTCCTTTGATCTGTCCCTGTAGGACATAATAAATACAATATTAGCACACCGAAAATCAAGATCCTTAATCGTGTTGACAAATTATCTGTCTTTCGTCGAAAAAAAGTTTCTCTAACATTTCTTTTCGGCAAACTTTAAACAGTTCTTCTAAAAAATTATTTCTTAAGCTTTCTCTTTTTTAGCGATTATAATAATGATACGATATTGTATATAATAACAATAACAAAACTCTAATAACAAAAGAAATGTAAACTAAAAGAAATTGTGTAACTAATAACAGTGACAAATTAAAGTCTACGATTACGGTGGTGGGCTCATGGAGTCCAGCGCGCGCGCGCATACAGAGTGCATGGTATAGATATATACGTATATATAAACTACCATGAGATAATGCAACGCACACAGTCTCGCGATACCTACCTCGTGATACGTCGTCTGTCCAGGAAGCTGGGTGAACCGTGACGCCGAGGTATCGACGGTGAGCGTGATCTACTGGAGGCGGAGCTGCTGGAGGTGGAGCGGGAGGATCGACTGGAGACACTACTTGACGATCTCGATGAACTGGAAAAACTTCTACCTCGACTATGCCTCGAGCTGAAGAAGGAAGAGACACGCAAAACATTTAGCAAAATGTTTTTGTACGATTTTAATAATTTTATTTAGAGCTGGTCACTAAATTACGAGCTCTTACCTAACGGAGGAACGTGAACTGCTTCTACTATGACTGCGCTTGTCCTTGTCTCTGGACACTCTCGATGCCGATCGCGAGCGACTCTTGGATTTCTTCGATAGAGAACGGCTGTGTGATCTTTTCTTCGACAACGATCTACTCCTGGACTTCTTTGACAGGGAAGAGCGGCTGCGCGATCTCCTCTTCGATAACGATCGATTTCTGCTTCTGGATCGCGAAGCGGACTTCTTACACCTCGAGGGCGATCTCGACGCGCTCGAGCGCTTTGATTCCACCGAAGTAGATCTCGATCGAGGCGAGCGCTGCTGTTTTGTTCTCACCTTCGGCGACGATTTCTTCGCTCTAGAGGCCGATCGGGAGGTCGATCGTCGTCCGGGCGATGCCGATGATTTCTTGCCTCGCGAACGGGACCGCGACTTCTTGTCCCCGGACGGCGATCTGGAAGACCTCACTTTGTCCACGACGGACGGCGATCTTGTGCATGATCTCGATGCCGATCTGGAGTACGATTTGCTTTTCTTTGGCGATCTCGAGCGCCGATTCAATCTGGCTAACGGGATGTTCAGCAAAGGGGGCGGTGACTCGCTGGGCGAACGCAGTTTCATTATCACATTATCCTCTCTGGATATCATTATCGCGGTAGGAGAACGAGAGGACGACTCCCTCTTCGAGGCATCTTTCTTCGAAGACGCGATTGGCGGCGAGTCTTTTTTGCCGGAGGAACTTGGCGATCTCGAAAATTGACTATTTGTCTTGGTCTTCATACCAGGAGACGCGGAATCGACTTTTTCGAAGGATTGCTGAGGCAACGGCAGCGGTGGTGGTGACTCGCTTGGCGATCTAATCTTAATCGCCGCCTCCTCTCGGGTGAGAGGTAGAGCCGGCGAGGGCGATCTGCTGGACACCGGCGACTGTATAACCGGTAAAGCCTGTATAACTGGTTCCTTTGACGCGGATCTGTCTCGAATCGGTACAGTCGAATTCTGCGCAATGGTTTTCGGCGGTTCGTTCGGTAGAGCGATATTTAACACATCTTCCCGCCTCTCAATCTTGATCTTCGTGGGACTGATCACCTTCTTCTCCAGCGTCTCCCGCGCCTTCGCCGCCAGGCCACTCTGCAGTCGTTTCAATGTGTTCAGTTCAATAATCCTTCTTTCTTCGTCTTCCTCCTGCTGCTGCTGCTTCCTGGGCTCGTCGTCGGCCAGATCGGCTTCATCCTCGCTCGACGATCTCAGACTCACTCTAGGCGCGACCGCTATCTGCTGCGTTTTCCTGCTTCTCGATGTCGAGCGCGACTTAGCCTTGTCGCCCTTAGTTTTCTTCTTCTGATCCCGCCGTCCCTTACGATCTTCCAGAATGTCCTTGTAGCGCTCTGGATTCTTTCTAACCGGCGAATAGCTCAAGGTGGAGCGCGATCGGGATCGCCGACGTTGTTGTCGCCTCGCCGAGCGTGATCTTCGACGAGAATCGGACTCTCTGCGTCTCGCCGGTGGAGACACAGGTCTCCTGCGGGAGGATCCGTAACGATCATACTTGGAGCGGCTTCTGCTCCTGGACAGAGAATGTCTGCCGTGTCTTCTGGGTGATCTAGAATATCCTCGTTTTCGTTTGGGAGACGGACTCGCGCGACGAGACCTCGAATATCTCCTGGGAGATCTTCCTCCTCCTCCTCCTCCTCCTCCTCCTCCTCCTCTATCTCTATCTCTATCTTTGTCTCTATCCCTGTCTCTATCGTTTCTGTCGCCTCTATCACCTCTGCTTCTGGAGGATGATTTGTGTCGCCTGTTTGACGATGGAGCAGGACTCCTGTTGTGGTTCACCGGCGATTTATCCCGCTTCTCCGCCACGCTCTTCTTCGGCGAATCTTTCTTCGTTTTAGTAACAGTTGACGGTGGTAGCGGCGGAGTCTCATTCCGAGATATTGCTGCTCGAGAAAATGCCTCTCGCTTCGGTGATCGAATCGATCGAGGAGGAAGTGGTTCTCGCGAGATCACGGTACTTTCGGGAACTTCATTTCTCGACGCTTTCTCCACAACGGTGTTTTTCTCATATTTCACCGATTTTTTCGGTCTTTCCACGGAGCTGTAAAATCAATCCACATCGAATCAGAAATCAAATAAAAGAATTAAATAATAATTTAAGCAAATAAATTACTATTAAAAAATTGTCGATTTTCTATTAATAAGTGTTAGTTGTAAAATAACGATCGTAGAAATTGAAAAAAAATTAATTAATTAATTAATTAAGGAAACAAGAGCAATACTCGACGTACCTGTCCGTGGAGCTTTCGGATGACTGACGTTTCCGTTTAGTCGAGGTCTTTTTCTTCTAAAAGGAAATCCAATGGATCAATATTGTTTATTGACTCTAATTAATGAACATCAATCATGCATTCGTCAAGAGTACAATGAAAAAAAAAATGCGACAAAAAAAGGAACGACGTATTTATTTAAAGAACTTTTCCGGAGTCTGCTCCTTTTCTAATCAACAATTATCGTCAGTAATGATAAAAATATGAGAATATAAGATAGTTTATTCGTTGATATATATTTCTGCACATCTGGAAAAGACTCGAAGAGAAAAACCTTTAAATAATAACAAATAAATTTTAAAAACAAGTCTAATTCTCCAAAATGGAGGTTGAGTAAAGTAAAAGGGTTTTACAACCCTTTTTCATACATTCTAATGAAACAAGTTTTGGAAGGTTTGGTCCATTCAGAAATGATAATGGAACAAATAAGCATTATAATGATTATTATAAAATTAAATTTATGCAAAATAATATAATTATTATGTTACAGTGACTGTCAAATTAATTTTCTTAAAAATTACTTGGAGATTTAATGTAAGATAGAATAAGTTAATATATAATTATAAGAATATATATATATTTTTTAAAGTGTTAACTACGAATTGCCTTTTCAGGATGCACATTAAATTGAAAGATTTCTATAGGCACAAAGATCCAAAATCTTACTTATTCTATTTCTTTAATCTTTCCTTTTCTAATCATGTGTGGCAATTCCCTTTCAAAAACATATTCCAATGATAATCCTTCATTTCAGAACAAGCAGTCTCCGAGATCGATCTTCCGTAATTAGTGTGTAATAGTGCTTGACATACAACGAGTGAGAAATAGAGAGGCTTTTACACAACAGTAAAATTCGTAAAATTCGAAAGTATACGAGTACGTATGAATTCACAAAATTAGAAATTACATTGAGTAGCGGCATATCTGGTACTCACTCAGGGAATGTCTCCTGTCAAATGGCGCTGAATAATTACAAACAATACTGAGATTTATACTTTGAAATAATGAACTGTCGAAAAACTGGAAATCAGACGAAAAATTGTACGGTACGCAAAATAACAAGCGAACCGGAAGGGATCAGCAAAGAGAAGAAGGAGACGATCATGCTATCCGTTTCGAGACAAGTGGTAAACTTAAGTAATCGGATAAACAATAGTGATAACCTAGCGTCAACCGGTTAACAAATTGAGAAGAAACAAACGAAAACTAGAGACGTAGTCATGCACCTACTTTCACGTGCCGAAGTATACGTATATAGATATATATGTAAAAAGAGAGAAACAGAGACAGAAAAAGAGACGGGAATTTATATTTAATTTTCGTCAAAGTATCGTGCGTACCTCATGCTTGTCCTTTCCGTCGACTTTGAGCTTTTTCTTTCTCTTCTTCTTCTTCTTCTTCGATTCAGCCTCGGACGAGCTATGCAATATCCATTCGTTATTTACTTTCACCGTGTAACTTACACATTAATTTTATAATCAATTTTAATTAAATAATCTTATACTAAAACAAGTCTATGTTTTGTAAAGTTAAATTATTAACAAATTGCTGAAACATTGTTCAATAAAAAACGCAATTTTTATTTTAATAAAAATTTTAGTCAATATAATGAAAATATTGTTATTTAATACATAAATTATTATTATTACTTGCTGTCATCGGAATCCTCGCTGGAGTCGCTGTCGGACGACGTGGCCTCGGCCTTTTTGTGCTTCCTCTCCTTCTTCTTCTTCTTGGACTTTTCTTTCTTCTTACCGGACTTGGGAGATTCGGATCTATGAAATCGGAGATTGAACGATCGTTACAAGAGTCTCGAGGTTGCATCTTTTTGTTTTATTTTGTCAAACAATATTTTATATAATTCTTGCAGTGGGCGTCTTCCTGTCGACAAGTGCATACCTTTGTGCTGACAATATATAAAGAAAGCTGTAGTACACAACGTATCGGTGTACGTGAAAAAACAATTTTCCGTTCTATCGATATATCAACGTATACATACGTACAATATACACAAACTATTCACTTTAGAAATTATAAATTCTCACGATAAAAATTAAGAATATATTCTGCTCGCAAAATTCGGTTTTAATTTCTTTCTTTAACACACTTTTTTAATATCGAAGTAATTCGATTTTAAATAGAAGCCAGCGACTTTATGCAGAATACTTACGAAATAATTAGGCAAGCTTTCGAATATCTTGCGTTCGAACAAAATAGAAGTTCACGTCAATGTTAGCACATTAATATGAACTTTCCTCTTTCGTTTCTGAAGTTCGTCCAAGTATTTCGAAAGTATTCCAAAAATGCATATTCATTCTGGAGTATGCAATAACAAGGGAAAACAAAGTATAATAATGCGTATACAAGTGAGATTATCCACAATATCGCGCGTATTGTATAATATAGCTAACAAATCGACTACACAATAGCTCGCTTTGAAAGATCTGGTTTTACACTCATTTACGGAGTTCCCGAGGAGGGGTTCTCCGACCTCGGGTTGCAACCCACGACCGCGAAAAACCAGATCTTTCAACGAAGATTTAGACAAGTATACGAAATATACATAATATGAGGAGTATTGATATAAATATGGGATTAGCATTACCTTGATAACCATCGATAAGGACGGACTTGTCAGAAAAAAATAGAGAGATGACATTAACAACAAGCTTCATCGATAAACAACAACAGAGAGATAGAAATGTTATGATTCTCGTTTTCTGTTTGTTTATTTTCATTCTTTGCGCAAGTTTCTCTACGTTTAAAATTTTTTTTAACTTTCTTTCTCTGCGTTTATTGCGAAAACCCGCGTTTTTATTATTTCACCACCCCCGGTAAATGTTTGTCCGTAATTTGTTACATAAGAAAATGATGATGCATCTCTATCATCATGATTCTTAGCGTTTTAGCGACATATATATTATATCAACGCATATATTCTTCCAAATTAGATAATATTCCAACCTTCTAGTATTTTTCATACAAATTATTTTCAAATTTCCCAAAAGGATTAAGATAAAATTGCATTTTTATCGAAAGTAATTTATATATAATTTCTAATTACAATGCACATATAATTTTTAATGCTAAGTCTGACCAAAAAGACAAAATGTAACAAACATTTACCCGCGGAGAGATATCTAATCGCGTGAGAGAAACAATCTCTCAGAGAAATCCCACCGATAACTTTCTAATCACGATCTTTGCATATGACGCACGACGTTAAGCTTTTTTCGAAGTGTTTCTTTCTTTTTTTTTGCAAATTAATCGCGACGACCACACTTACCTACTGCGCCTACTGGGTAGGCACTCAGTCCTCCTCAGTTCTGTTTGAAACAGAGAAAGGTGTACGGGATATGAGACAGTAGGTGGTGAGTCATGAGTTTACAGTTCTGTAAATCCAGCTAACGCGTAAAAAAAGCAAAAGAGAGAGAGAAAGAGATAGTACTCGAGCGTTTGCAAAAAACGAACAGTCTCGATTAACCGACATGGGAAGAGAAAGAGAGAAAGAGAGGAGACGTTCCTACTCGGATCTTGGTCGCTTTCTTTTCTCTTTTCTGGGGTGTTCCGAAGACGTGTGACGGGGCCGGGTGTGCGGTCTTGGAGCCTCGATTCGCATCTTACTCTGAGTTGATACTTAAAACGGAAACGAGAGAAAGAGAAAGAGAAAGAGAAAGATAGAGAGAGAGAAAGAGAAAGAAAGAAAGAGAAAGAAAGGTCACGTTGGGGTCGAATCCAGCCTCCATGGAGCCGTGCGCACACCGTTTACGTTATGCTGTACCTTTCCCGCTTGTGCTTCTTCGCCTTCTTCTTCTTGCCCGCGCTCGCGCTGCCGGAACGCTTCCGCTTCTTCTTCTCGGTGGCTGTGGCGGCGATCGCTTCCGGTATCAACGCCGGCGGCTCCGGGCTCGGTGTATGCACCAGCTCGTAGACCTTGCTCGCGGCGGCGGCGGCGGCTCGCGCCTCCGCCTCGCGCGCGTGCCGCTCCGGGTCTAAGCTACTGCCCTCGACGAAGAACTCGGAGATGCCGAACGCCTCGCGCAGCTTCGCATTCTTCTCCTGCTGTGCCTCGGCGATCTGGTGGGTCTCCCGCACGCTGAAAACGTAAACTCCGTTAGTTCTCACGATTGAAAAGAGTTTGCGAAAAATTGCAAAATTTGCAGTTATAAATGCATCATATATATATATATATATATACAGCCACCAATTAGTTTTCACTAATTACAGCCATTAATAATTTTTAGGAGTGTATAATTATATAAGCCGCCCACCCTCGGAAAGCAAAATCCTAATTATTGACACAACTACAATCATGGATGTGTAATTATTGATAATAACAGACAAGGTTCTATGTTTACGGAGTAAAATCCTCGCAGAAATTGCACTGCGATTAAATACCACAGCTGATTACTCAATGCCAATTATCAAATCACACGTCAATCGTACGCACGACAGTCCAGTAATAAGAATGAACAATCAAATTTAATTAGTGTGAACATCTTCATATTTTCAAGATATTAACGATCATTTTTACAGATAATTTTACATACGACACTATATGATTTACAGAATCGAATCGGTTAGCTCGACACAACAGAATTTTAATCTCAAACGCCGTATGTTCAAGACGATCAAATCACAAATCGTGCCGTACGCGCAGGAAGAACGTGAAATGCAAATGAGCAGTTGAATCACATTCAATCGATCTATATACATCTGTTTAATTGTCGATTCCCCGTTTTCGAAATATTACGCCACTACATGAACTTTGCTATCGGGACGATCTACAAGGCACACTCGATGGGGTTCGCGATAACAGAGTCGCGAGTCCTAGACAAAGAGGACGATCGAGATCGCGTACCGCGTCGAAATCTTCACCGTCATCCTTCTAAGAGCGATGATCGCTTCTTCGGAAGTTACAGCGAGACGGAGACGTCTGGACTCGCGGAAACACCCCGTACGGAGCCGCGAAACAATGGTGTCGACGTCGTCCTTAACGGGCGTCGCGATGCTAATGACATAACACACACTGCGGGCCGACTAGAATGGCAAAGGCAGGA
Source organism: Temnothorax curvispinosus (assembly GCF_003070985.1). Lineage (NCBI taxonomy): Eukaryota > Metazoa > Arthropoda > Insecta > Hymenoptera > Formicidae > Temnothorax > Temnothorax curvispinosus. The sequence continues at coordinate 148,146 of NW_020221842.1, forward strand.
GCAGGAATCGCTCGGGTCCTCTCTCTCTCTCTCTTTCTCTCTCTACTTTTCCTGCGACGGTGAAAAGCGGTGAACCGGGGTCGAGCCGGGGGCGAGAGCCACCCCTGCGCGCCTGCACGCACGGCGCCGGAACCCGGCGGATCAATACAATCCAGCTGTTCTCTTTTCTGGCATCCCCTTTGCGCTGTAGAATCGCACCGTCGTCGGTGACTTACGCCGCGTCGATCCGCGAACAAAACCAGGCTCGAAGAGCGAAATAAATTAATATAATGCCGTTTCTTCCTTTTTTTTTCCCCCTCAGAAATGCTTCCCGTTATCATCGAAGGGTCATATCCTCATAAAACTAAGCTTCGAATTACTGTTACTGTCGATTCTGTTAAAATAAATTTCACACGGGATTAGCTCGAGATTTTATGATTTCTATATAATCTTCTCTTCCGAAGCTCACATTAAAAAAAAAATTACTCGCCTTTATATAATATACTTTTGCTAGAAGAAATGTAGCGACCTAATGATCAGGGAGACATTCTATACAGCGAAGCTCAATATTGCTAGTTATACACTATTTGAACTATAATGTAAACTATACACCGGGGAAAAAAATAATCGTGCTTATATTCATAATATTAATTCTTATCTGTCTCTACAAATCGTTATACAAAAGATAGAGAATTTTAATAATTTTTTTTTAATTCTATATTATGTGTTGATAGTCGACGCATTGACCCCGGTGTACAGTCCTAAGATCAAACTGAAAGCTGGCGCTGACAAAGGGATTCACCTGACGACGGAGCGCATGTTGCTTCGCCGTTCGGCGAGCAGGTGCAGCTGAATGCGCTGGCAGCAACAGCAGTGTTGGCGCTGCATCTGCAGCAGTTGCTGTTGCTGCTGCTGCTTCCTCTTGCCACCGTTATTAGCCGCCGCGTAGTACAATTTGCGTTTGCGCGAGCGCTTCAGCACCTTTTGCCGGTCCAGCAGGAAGTTGCCGCCTCGCCACAGCGTCTCGAAGAAGGCCCGGCCGTCGGCCGGGCCACGTCCGCGCGCGGGTTTCGCCGGTGACACCGTTGCCGACATTGCCATTCCTCAAAATTCGGATGCAGCGACGAATGAGGATTTCTCCGAGATCCTTTCCCTCGAAGAATCTTCTCTGACGCAATCTAATGTAGTGCTTATAGGACGATTGTATATTAATCTCTGACAACCGGTCCAATTTCGAGTCGAAAGTCCTTCCCAGGATTTTGTCGTCTTTTACTCTTAGCGCTATTTCTGACCGTAGATTGAGAATAGAATTTTATCTTTTTATTTTTATTTTTAGAAATAAAAATTGTTCTCCCTTGCGCTTCGTACTGTAGTGTGAAATAATTATCAGTCTTTCGTGAAAGACGTATTTTTAATCGTAGTTAATAATCGCTGATTGCGCAGGCCGATTACGGTATATTCCGTGCCGCAATTTCTCTTCGACTTCTATCCTCTTCCAATTCTAATGGTCGATATAGTTATCTCGAGTGTTCCTGCGTGTCTCGTTTCTTCGCCGTTTTTTTATTCAACTACCTAAAATAAAGAAGATGGTGAATAATGTTGGCATAATAAATTCAGACCGCTAATTAAATTCGAGACGCTCCGTCGGTTGGTCCACGTTGCGCAAGTAGCTCTACGACGCTTAATCCCTTCACGCAGGAAACAGAAGGGATGCAAGGGGAAGATCGCAAGCGAAGATAATAGCTCTCTCTCTTCCTTCTCAGTTGCCGTCGCTGGTGCCTTTTGTACCCGTTGTCCCGGCTTTTCTAGCTAGAACAATCGTACTGCGACGGCAACGATGATGATGATGATTACAATAACGAGTTCCGTCTCTCTCCCTTTCCTTACTCGTCGTTCCACTTTGATATTCTTCAAGCGACTCTCATCATCTCATATCCGTGTATTCTCGGATCCCGGTTTCACGATATTACAAATGTTTCTTTTACTTCATATTCCTTATAGACTTCTATCTTTACTTATTGTTACGTTTTATTGGATTTATTATTAACCATTTATTGTGTTACGCTCTTAACTTGCTATTATTATCAGGAATAAATTATTATCGTCTATATATTTATGACGTATTATTTTATTATCATTATCGTTCACGCTTGGACTGTTAAACGTTGTTTTCTTATTCCATACGATCGTGGAAGAATATAGCGATATGTAAATCCTCGCGTTGAAGAAGTTGCTGTACGCATCTTAAGTTCAGGAAGACTTCGGATCAGGCACACGATTATCGCCGTGCTTCTTTCTTGTCAAGCTGAAGCAGCACGCTTTTTTTTAGCGACGTACCGTCGACTTCGTCGCAGTCGACGTCTTGGAGACACATGGATTTCGTAGAAAAAACTTTTTATATTTCTTCTAATTGTAGGAGTGGAGATATGTGAATCAGAAGATACAATATTTCTATCTAGTCTCTTTTGATGTTTCCTCGACGAAGTGAAAATCGCGAGAGAAAGACGGGTGTGCAATATGTGCACTTTGCACAAATCAAGACCTTTTTGTAAAACTCGTCGAGGAATTTTAGCTCCCCACTTTTGCTTCTCTTTTCTCGGTGAATTTCTCTTATCTTTCTTTATGGTCCTCTCTTCTTTCCAGTTAAGGTAGTCGAATTATTTCTATGTCACGTATATTTCGATGTACGTTGTAAAAATTCAGATTCCAAAGTTGCAAATGTTGATCTTCTTGATTAACAGTCCGTCCGTTCTGTCTAATAAGTCTCTTCCCAGAGATTTCTTCATCTAAGATCACCAATGTTTAATTAATACACGATATACGATATCTTCTCCGCGTGTATTTAATATTATTAGTCTAATGAAATATATACGATCAAAATGTAATTTTCTTCAAGTTTTCTTCTCACTCAGGATCACTCAACCGACATTCGACATCTGTTATTCTCTATACGTATCTACGTTACAGTTCGTTCCAGTAAAATGCACGATTCTTCTAATCTTGCCGATTTTTTTTTCACTCATCACCGGGGCGAAATGTAATAGATACTTTTCGATATTATATTATATTATATATTTGAACGAAACTTGCGCGAGATCTTCGCAGATTTCTTTCGCTCGGTTATCACATTCGATACGATATCTTCCGTAAGATTGAACGGCGCGATACCGCCCGTTTGCTCCCGTGAGACTTTTAAACGCTAAAAGACTTAAGCTCTACCTCGCGACGCGTAAATTCTATAAACTCGAGACTTAGCACTTAGGAAGACGACCTAGAGGAGCGGGATTAGTAACCGCGCTACCAGATTAGATTAAGCTAATGGAAGACTTTTGTGATTTGTCCGCGAGTTCGTGCGTCGCGTCGCGTCACATGTCCCTTCCCCGGCGGGGTCACCCCGAGATATTAATCCGACCCTCGGTGCACCATCCGTCGACGACGACACACGACGACGCGTCCGCTGGCTGCGCCGTGACGCCGGTCCATCCTCGCACTGAGGCGCCGGAAAAAGCTGGCCCGCCGAGAGAGCGAGGGATGCTGCGTTCCCTCTTTCTCCCACCTCACGTCCTCCTCCGCCCTGGATATATCCCCCTCGTCGCCTCTCACCCTCTCGGCGCCGGCGCTATGGGGTACGTCGATATCGCGAATACAACACCCACCCCCATCCTCCATCTCGGTCCGGAGGTTGCCACGGAATGCAACGCGTCCCCGCCCTCTGCTCTCTCTCATCTAAGCTACAACCCTGATATCTTTCTCGACACTTTGCTTGCGAGAATGAGTAGAGATTAAAATAATTCGAATTAACGATCGCCAGTAATGATGATAAACGTGTATTCGAAAATTATTGGCCGTATTTTTCCGCAGAACGTTTACTTCTCAGTTACATATAATAAATCTATGGAATAATGAAACTTATCGAAAAAGCGATACTATTCTGATTTAACAATATCGACTAATGTCAATTTTTATGCCATCGCATTTCATGAAAAACAATTCCATTTTTCGCTTTCAAAAACTTTAGTTTCTTTCTGAATATGAAGAACTTTCTATATGTAGTGAAATAAAAGATATTTGATTTTTTTTAAATGTATCCCAATTTCTAAAGACCTCTTCTAAAAAAAACTTTTTTCGGCTTTAAAACCGTTTCTTTATATCGCATTTACCATTATGTTTAATTTGTATTGAAAATCGTACAGCTAATGGAGCTCAAATGGCAGCTACAAAAATAACCGGAGTGTCTAAAAGACGTTATAAAACTTCTGAACGTCTCTCGAGGATTTTCAGGAAGCACGCAGATCAGTAAATATATTTTCTCGCGATATGATGTTGCATTTGTGAAAGCTTTCCTTTAGCGCGGGATCGAATAAAGCCACAGCAGAGAGAGATCTCAAGAAGCTCAGACACCCTTAACGTCATATACGTCGTTTCACATAGTATCTGCGCGCCGTCAGGATTATCCTGGATTTGGCTGACAGAAATCAATAGGAAGACGAAAGCTCTTTCCTTAGAGTTTCATACACTTCTTCAAAAATAGAGCACCATCGTGTTTCTAAGCCAATTTTTTCTCAGTTAACAAAATCATTACATTTATTATTAAATTTGAGATTACGTAATATAATGTAATCTCAATTATATAGTGCTATTAATATATATATCCCAATTAATGTTATATATATTTCTTTCTACTTAATTTATATTAAACAATTATATTATATAGCATATAATTCATTTTAATCATATTTAATTTTTTTTCTATGCATCATCTAATTTGATCCTTCTATACGTGATTGCTTTACTCTGATTAATAGATTAATTTATTCCGCGTTATTGTATTACGCGTCTCAGCTAATTTATTTATAATTCGCTATATATTAATCGTCTTTGATTTTAAGAAAAAATTAACTAAATTATTAAAAAGATAACTATAAAATATACTTACTTAACACGGCCAAATTCATCTTGCGGGATGGACGTTTTAACATCGCTGCCCATTAACAACGATCTGTAGGATTCCACCTTGTTCTGTATTTCCTCGTTCGTAAATCTGTAATCCATAGCAAAAAAAAACAAGATTATATCAATTCTCGCGTAAATCTGTTCTGTATTTCTGTATTAACTACTCCAATTACAAATCCATCATTAAAATTGTGATTGCAAATTGTTCGAAAATTATACATCTATATTTTCCATTTATATATGTAAAATTATATTTTATATCTTATTCGTACTGTGTTATTTATATCGTGTTTATATTACGTTATATGATTTAGGTCAGAATCATGCGATCGGTCTAATTCCCAAGCAGCTTTTTTACTTTCGAACTTAAATGAGATTGTAAACTGTAATAGGATTTGCTTTGTCAGTCTTTGGCTTCAACACAGAGTTCAAAGACAATGCATCTATCAACAACTCTGTTGGAAACAAAGCCTCTAAGACTACATCGGTAATTATTGATAACTCTGTTGTGGATATTTGAGATATTGAAACATAATGAGAATCAAGGTAGGTTGTAAGATATTGCTGCAAATTATAATATATTTATATGATTAATGAGACAACTTCCATACTTTTAAAATCGAGACTATTAGAACGGCAGAAAAGTGACAAGTTGTATCCCGATACACTATATAAATTCGAGATAATTTAAAAAACCAGAATATCAAGAGTATTAAGTCAAGAATTATAATTTATGAATAATTACCCTAGATTTTCTAAATGGTCGGTCAACTCCGCGCACTTGACCTCAACTTTTCTCTTTCTGACATGATCCAAGATTTCCTTGTTTGGCTGCTTATTCAATTGATCGATCTTGGTATCTTCCGTCTTGTAGGTGACCTTGTCCTTGCTCTTACGCACAATCGCCCAATTTCTCTGAACGTGCCCATTGGTGCCGGAACCACGTGGAGTCTGAAGTCCAATGCCATTGTACATCTTGCCTCAGTTCTGCGAATGCAAAGATAAAGAAGCGTATTTTAGCTAGACGATTAACAAACCAAATATTTAGCGAAACAATAACGTCGAGCTGCGAACAAATTACAACGTCGAAGCGAGTGCTCGATACCGTCTCAAAGTTAAAAAAACATTTTACATTCTGCAAAAATTAATCTCTGACAATGAGTCTGTTTCTTCGTTTGCCTAATTGCTCAAGTAGATTGCGACCGTTTTGCTGGATTGAAATACACATCACGGAGAAATCTCAAACACAAATCCAAGGAGAAGTGAGAAACGATGAGTCCTACTCCAAGACCCGTTCCTTGTAACTGCACCACGTTGTACTTTATGCACTTGAAATGAGTGTATGTATAATTAGAAATTGGATAGAAAAAAAAGAAGAAAAACGAACGGTACAAGAAGATCAGTCATCATCGTTACAAACTGCTCTACATAATTATCAATCGTTATATGAATCGTGAAGCTTCAAACCCCATTTACGTGATCGTTTATCGTACAAATACTGTCTACGAGCCCGCTTCGAGGTCAAATGTTCGCCAGCAGGTAAATCGCCGAGGATCGCACCGCCATCCGGATCACGGGGGGGAGGAGGGGGGAGGAAAAGAGCACTGCGCGTCGGATTGAGTTTACGTCGACGGACACCCTCGTGTCTCGTGACGGCGACGATTATCGCGATATCGGGTCACGACACGTACACGTGCACGCCGCGTATACTAGCGTATACGCGCGCGCGGGCATTTAATAATCCAACGGATTGACGGAGCACCTAGGTTAGAGTAACGCACACAGTAATCAATTATCGATCCGGCCGCGCGGCGCTGCGCAAATCGCGAACTCGTTCGAACGGAGCCCCGTGCATGCTCCTCGCCGCGACTCCGCGACGGCGGCTCGTTTTACCTGTTCGCTCGTCCGGGCAGGAAGCCGATCACACGTTGCCGCAGGGGGGCCCGGCGACTTGTCGCCGCGCGCGAACGACGACGCGAAGCGAAAACGGAACGCCCGGAGGGAAGAGAATCGAACTGTCGCGCACGAAGCGAGCGCCCTTCCTGGGACCGTTGCGTTCGGCCTCCCTCGCCGATCTTCGCCAATCTTCGCCCCGTGACGTTCGGCCACGGCGAAGGTGCTAATGAAGACGGCCAGACTCCTATAATATAGAATAGACAAATTAAAATATTAAAATTAATTGAAATTAATTAAGAGTATTAAATAGAGTATTAAGATAAGTGTTTATAAGACGATTTTGAATATAAAATTGGACTGCAAGCTTCCCGTTTGATCACTTTTGGTCGCGTTCAGCAGACCAAGCCGCTCAGTCGAACGTGATTGGCTCTGACTTTTAGAACCAACCAATCAGCGCGGAGGGTTGATAAGACAAACTCAACAGTTGTGTCTGCTGAACGCGGCCAATTTGAATTGGCAACGTGGGGCAATCAGGGCTTTTCAAAAATGTTCAAGTTGGTTTGGTATCTATGCGGTTTATTAATAAAAAAGTAAATTTAATTCAATAGAGAGCTCATACAGATATTATTATATGATTAATATAAATTTAAATTTCTTCAGAGTTCAGTCTGAAACACATACAACGCGACGGGTGAAAAATCATCTGAAAAATTATCTGAAGTTATTATCTGAAGAGTTATCTAAAAAATTATCTGAAGAATTATCTGAAGAATGTCCAAGATGCAAGGATATCTTGCTTGAGGGATTCGATTCTTCAGCGACTTGATGCGCGCGGGCGATCGTCGCGCCATTCGCGACTGTTCGCGACGATGTCCGACGTCCCGTCCCCCGGCCGTCGGACCGATTGCGTCAACGCCGAGGTGGAGCGGTGGTGCGTGCGACGCGTTAACACATCGGCGGGGAGTAGGTGTCCCCTCTCCGCGGGGTGTTCCTGTGTTTTCGGACGTGCCCGTCGCCCCTTCCGCTCCTCGCCACGGACGTGTCGTGTTGTTTCTTAACAGTCGGCGGGGCGGACTGCGGACAGCGGTAATTCGACGCGACGCCACGATTGAGGACAATGATGGACGAGATGTAGATCCGCTTCGGGGCGGAGGGGACGGGCAGCTGTGACTGCGTGACATTTGACAACGTCGTGTCATTTTGGAGCAGACGACGACGGCGGCGGGGGGCCGACGGTTATCATCATCGATCCCCGATCGCGGGCGATGCGTCCTCGTGTTGTTGGTAAACCGCGGAGCCCAGCACGTCGGTAGAGACCGCCCGTCGGACCAGAGAGATGGAGATCCTCGGCGACTACGAGTACAATCCCAAGGACCTGATCGGCACCGGCGCCTTCGCCGTGGTCTTCAGGGGCAGGCATCGCAAAGTGAGCACTATCCCGTTCCTGATCCACGCCTCGCGTGCCTGTCTCGCGAACGAGGATTGATTGGTCAAAATTACAAGCCTGATGTACATATAGATATGTAGGGAAGATATATATATATAAGTATATATATAGATATATCTATATATGTATACATATATATATATCTATATGTATTTCGATAGAAAAACGTACATATATGTATATATATGCGTTTTCCTTTAATATATGTTAAATCTATTTCTTTGTGAAGATTCCATTGTTCCAGTAGGATCTTACAGGTTTCTGAAACTTCTTTGTCAAACTTTATCAAGATAGATATCGTAGCGTAATACTCACTAGAATAAATAAGGAGTTTGTTTTTTAATAGAACTCGGTTACTTCTAATATGAATCTAATGTTTATAGGGAGCTTTCCAGCAGGCGACACAAGTCGACAGATGTCATTGTATCTTTCTTTTATGGCAATGAGTGACAAAGATAAAACGACTTGTGTGGACTTGTGTCGCTTGCTGAAAAGCTCCCAAAGACAAAACAACACTTGTCGATTTGTGTCGCTTGCTGGAAAGCTCCCATTATGAGATTCTGAGATTTTTAATATAAAAAAAAGAACTCGCTTGTTTGAGATTTCTTTGTGAAATGTTGTCTCGTCTTTCGTAAGATAATATGATGTCTATTAAACGAATTTTTAGCTTTGAGAGAAATCTGCACTTTGACATTTTTTTAATTTAATTTGAATTAATCTGTTTTTAAATTAATTCAAATTACTTTGCTTTATTATGGAATTTAGTTTTTACTATATTAATACCGAGTCAATAATTATATCTAGCTGCTTTGTATTTTGCAGAAACCAAATTTAGTAGTGGCTATCAAGAGTATCACAAAGAAGACTTTGGCAAAATCGCAAGACTTGCTGAAAAAGGAGATCAAAATTTTAAAGGTGCGCCCTTTGTGCTCGTGACAGATTTTAGAAATTTCATAAATAAAAAGGAGAGGAAAGAAAAGAAATGTTATTAACAAATATTAAAAAATATGTTTTTGCTATAAATATTGCATATTTTTATTATATATTATAGGAAAATTGTGCTTTGTTTTACAGGCATTGACTAAACTACATCATGAGAATGTTGTCGCGCTATACGATTGTAAGGTGAGACTGTCACATTTATAAAATCTCTGTCATAATATATACTCGAGAGTATATATTATGAAAAATATTATAATTAATATTTTCTTGATGCAGGAGTCTAATCATAATGTCTTCCTGGTTATGGAATATTGCAACGGTGGAGATTTGGGAGATTATTTAAATGGTGAGCACACGCAACTTTTGCAACAACAAAAATTGCGCATGATAACTAAATCAAGTGAAAAAAGACAATTAATGAAACTTTAATGCATTGAGTTTGGCTTCTGGGTTGGAGCCGCGTGAATTTTTTATTTGATTCCAACATTTTGGGAGTATTTCAGTCGAGGAAAAGCAACCTGATACCGTATCAGGTTACTTTTCTCTGATTAAATAAAAAATTCATGCGACTTCAACCGCGAAAGCTTCAAATATCAAACTTTAATGTTTAATGTTATACTTTAATGTTATAGGACGAATAGGTTTTATGTATAAATAATAATTTGTATCTTTCTGATAGCGAAAGGTACTCTTTCTGAGGATACCATCAGGCTGTTCCTCAAGCAGTTGGTTCGCGCGATGAAGGTACTGCACGCCAAAGGGATAGTCCACAGGGATCTCAAGCCGCAGAATATCCTGTTGAATCACAACTGTGGTAAAACCTGTCCACAGCCACATGAAATAACATTAAAAATAGGTAAGAGCATTTCCGTATCTTTACTAGGTTTGACTTTTTTTTTAGTTTGATATTAACTTTTCTATTAATAAATGATATTTGTTGTACCATTGAACGTACAAATGCAAAAATGCTGGTAACAATAATTTATTCTGGATAGGAATACAGCGTCGAGCGCGATGCGCACACCGGTCGCGCGTACCTCAAACGTCGAGCACTTATCAATTTATAAATGATTGTTCATATTGTTCATGCCCTTCGGATTACGAACATTTCTAGGATACACTCCACGTTCAATTTTATAATATATAATGCAATACGATACAATAAGTAAAACCGTTAATAACCGGGCGACTCAGAGCGATCGATATATTTATTCGGCGGTTGTTAGAGCGACATTGAATATTCGCCGCGGTCTCGGATACCGCGGTTCGATGATTTCCCACCTGTTCGACAATTCGCACACGCTACTTACACGTGATCGGGCCATGCGGCATCAGCCGTTACAAGAATCTATACAATATTAATGCGTTTTTTTTTGTTTCAGCGGATTTTGGTTTTGCTAGGTTCCTGCAGGAAGGCGTAATGGCTGCGACTTTGTGTGGATCGCCGATGTACATGGCGCCCGAAGTCATTATGTCTCTTCAATATGACGCTAAGGCGGATCTGTGGTCGGTTGGCACGATATTATACCAATGTCTCACCGGGAAGGCACCGCATCCCGCAAATAATCCTCATGCACTCAAGTCGATCTACGAGAACACTGTTAATCTTGTTCCTAGGTACAGAAATATGTAATGTTTAATAGAAGCTTTATTCTCTTTTATGTTAGTATATTGAATTTATATTGGAATTGGAAGGAAAAAGATCTAAATTTTATATTATATATATATAATTAAGAAATGTTTCTTTATAAAATAGCGGATTCTTTATATTTTTCTGGATTTTTTTATTACGTCACCATGTATATTTTGTACTGGCTTTTTTCTTTTCTTTAATTTTTTAATCTGGCCTTTCTCGAAATTCTTAAATTTTTTATTTTATATTAAGAAGAAATTTATAGTAGAAAATAATATAAAAGAGAAAGAGTATCATGTGGATGTGTCTCGTTCTTTTTTAGTATACCTCCTGGAACATCACCGGAGCTGACGAATCTTTTAATGGGCCTGTTGAGGCGCGAAGCGACTGACCGCATGGATTTCGACCAGTTCTTTGGTCACCCGTTCCTCACGGGTGTCCGAGAGAGTCCGAGTCCAAGCCCTGTGCCTACCGAACTGCCGGCATCGCCGGGGACAATGGCGATTCCGATCGAGGAAGGAACGCCGATTGTCAACAGATCGGAGCCCGAAACGACGGAGACTCCTTGCTCCAGTCCCGAGGATGACTTCGTCCTTGTGCCGAGCGACATCAGTAGCGATACTGACAATAATCCGCCAGTCAAGTAAGTGCATAATAAGTGATGATCTGAAAGAAACGAAAGAATATATTAGTAAAAGTTATGAAAAAGTTTTAATAATAATTTAATCAAGGGGAATTGGCTGAAATACCCTGTACAAAGTTGAATTTCTAATCTTTAAATATTTTCATATCTTTATGTTTCCTTTGTTATTTAGATATAAAATATTTTTATTAGAATGCTTGAATATTTATCTGATTATTTTCCAGGTATACCAAACAAATGAGTAGAGAAGCTGTCAGTCCACCCCGGCCATGCTTATCGAAATTGGGCGAGTACGTGACATTTTATTATTTTTTTAAATATATCAATTTATATAACTTAAATAGAATTGCAAACTTTTTAAATATTAGACCAATTATAATTATTTTCACATTATTGTGTTTATTTTTGTTTTTCTATAATTATTCACTAGGTATACCAGACAGACGAGCAGGGAAGCCATCAGTCCACCCAGACCATGCTACCTGCCGATTTCTGAGCCGATTCCCGTTCCATGTCAACGAAATGCAGCGGCTCAGCAACCCCAATCTCCCTTGACGAATGCCGCCCGTTCTGGCAGTAGCGTCGTGCCCCGCTCACAACCGATCAGCATGAAACGCAGTGTGGATTCCCACAGAAGTCACCCACCGGACATCGGCTCCCTCAGTCCGCCTAGCGTGCAGTTTGTCATCGGCACTCCGCCCGGCAGAAGGTACGACATGTAAAGCATGTCCTCGAACAGTCGAGTCAAAGACAATTTTTTCTTACTCTTTGCGGGTTTCTAAATAATTAAAATCATAAAGGACTTCGCACGATTTATGTGAAAAGAACGTTTTCGGTCAATTTCCTTGGATTTGTAATATGTTGTAGTTTTTGTGTCCCCGATGAAAAGTCTCAAATTTCATAAACTTTTTATGATTAGTTTCTGAATTATAATCTCTATTTGAAAATCTACACAAGAACTATTTGTACGTTTGTATACACGAGTTTGCACTTGTGTGCCTCTTCCTGCATCTGTGTGTGAATGTTCATGAATATTTTGGCGGCAAAGCTCGTGTATATAAACATACGAACGGTTCTTGTGTAGGATATTTTCAAATGCCTATAAGAGATTAATCATAGAAAGTTGATAAAATTTGAGACTCTTCATTGGGATATAAAAATACAACATATCACAAATCCAAGCAAAAATTGACCGAAAACATTTTTTTCATATAAGTTATGTGGGGTCTTTTTACACTGATTCTTTTCTCAAATTAGAATAAAATTAAAGATTTCGAAAGAGAGGGAAAAAGAGAAGTAATTTTATTAATCGAGAAATAATCATATTATATTATAATTTTAATAGAATTTCATTAAAAAATCTTAATTTACCTAAGTTTTTCGCTTTGCAATTGTCAATAGAACAAATCAATCAGATCTATGGTGTTACAATTAACAGTCTATTAATCTCGAATTGCTATTTGTTTTAAAAATTGTATCGAATTATTCATTTGTAAGAATAATTTATTGAAACTTTTATTTTATTTTATTTTTTTTTATTTTTTTTTTATTAAAGGTCTAGGCTCTTGGGACATTTCTATGTGGAAATAATAAAAAAAATAAAATAAAGCAATCGAATAAAACTAATTTATCAAAAATTAGGTTGAGCGAGACTCCGCCGCCGCCTAACACCTGGCAGGTCAGCCCTGTAGCTAGACACTCGCACACGCCGAGCGGAACCTCACCGTTGCGCCGTTCCACGGGTAATAACAGCGCATCCTCGCCATTGCTCACAGGTCCGCTAGCGGTACTTGGCTCGCCCACCTCGCGAGCTTTTCAAGATAACAACAACACTCTTAGGCATTCGCCTGTCATACCCTTCGGCACTAGGGCCGTCACCCTTCCAGAAATATCTGGTAATACTTTGACCATTTTTATAAAAATCTCGTTGGCTGGAGCAACGTATTGAGATGTGCAGAATATTATATCTCAGTGCCACTCAATAACCACCGATTCATAATCTGATAATTTCTAATCATCACTTCAGTTGACATTTTGTTCCTAGTAAATACATTACATTAGATAAATACATTTTGTTAAAAAAAAAACTCTAAATCTTTTAGTAATTCTGTCAATTATTCATTTCGTCTGTAGAAGCCGGTAGTTTCCAAAGTCTCTTTCCGGATATACCACCGACGACAATCGATGATCGTCCATTAACGTTTATCGCGCCGGAGCTACCGGAGGAGACGATAATGGAGCGTGAGCACAACGAGATCCTGGCCAAGTTGAATTTCGTCGTGGCATTGTGCGAATGTGTATGCGAAGTCGCCAGATCCAGGGCTGGCCCGCTCGGCAATATCGAGCAACCGGCGCCTCTCGGCAGCATCGAACAGGCTGGTAATGCGGCCACCAGGAAACGCGCCGAGCAGGTCATCCTTCTGGTACGAGCCCTTCAGTGGCTCAGCTCCGGCCTGAATCTGGCCACTCAGGAACTCAAAGCCGGAAGGCTGCAACCGACAGCCACCGTGAAGGAAGGTAAATGATTCCCGTAGTAGATTATCGTAGTATTTATGCGAGTTTAACAGATTCATATTTATCAAGCTTGCTAAACATTTGACCGGAATCTTATCGCCATTTGTCGTTGTAGTTTGTTTCTATTCTTATTTTTATCTGATATCTAACAACAGATCACATACATTCACAAATTCTAAAAATTCTGAATTTAAAAACTTCAAATTTTCAATTTTAGGATTTAGAACCCTGGATTTTAAAACAGATCCTAAATCCTAGAATATTTAAAATTCTAAAAAAATCCTAGAAATTTTACAATTTTGTTTTAAAGTAATATAAAATTGAACGCGACGCAAAATTTTTTTATTTCTATCCCACGAAGTATAATTCACAAAGTGTATTCAGCGTTTCACCGTTTGTGAAACTACAATTCCGAAATATATTAAGTTTCTATATTCTCACTAAGAACAAATTTCTTTGCGATAAGTACCATTTAAAATGTATGTGATTTGTTTATTAAATTTAAAGTTGGTGTATGAGTTACATATAAACTATATTTAAATAAAATTGTTTTCTTTTAATATTGCAGTTGTCAGTACCATGAACGAGAAATTTAAGTTGTGTTTGATGGAATGCAAGCAACTGAATAGCGTGGGCCTTCTTCGTCAAACAGGAGCTACGGCGGACAAGATACTGTACAATCATGCGATTCACATGGTACTGTAATAATTTTATATTTTCTTAATTGCGCTTATTACCTCTAATTTCTTTATACAGTATACCTCAATATACGTTATGTTTTTGACAATTAACAAACGATTGTAAGTATTTGATGTGATTATACTTTTACAGTGTCAATCAGCGGCATTGGACGAGCTATTTGGAAAAGGCGGCGAATGTTTCCAGCGATACCATACGGCGCAGATATTATTGCATTCGTTAGCGCAGCATGTCAGCCATAGCCAGGATCGAGCTCTACTTATTAAATGTATGTTTTGTCTCCACGCTGATTGAATTTTCGTCGAAATCGTAAAAAAATCTATTTTTTTTTTACAATTTTGAAAGATTTGGAAAAGATATGTTTGATAATAGTAAAAATATCATCTCTACTATTTCTCATCATTTATGTGATTTCTTTTTCAGCTTATACTTGAGATCTTATTTTTACATGAAAACACATTTGCGCATCAACTTAATCTTTATTTACCAATTTAATAATTTATCCAATTGCAGTACCTTTTTACACATTATGTAATAAATATAACAAGTACTTATTAAATCTCTTTTTTCACTCATTTATAATTTAAAATAAAATTAGATCTCACCAAAATAATCTTTCCTCGATTCTATTGTTCATAGTGATCACGGTTTGTCACTTAATTTCAGACAAAGAGGCAGTAGAGAAGCGGCTTTACGTGCTACAACAGCAAGGCTACATCTACGCAACCGAACCCACGTAGCGCTTGTGAAACACGGCAGCTGAATGCGGCGGCAACAGCCGCCTAAAAGAGATCCCGCCCGAGCAGCCGCCTGTACCATCATACTCGATATCGCTCTTGTGTAATATATTCTGCCCTATTCTGTACAAAAGGCGTGATTGATGCCACAGCTCTAAACGGAGGCGGGAGTTCTCCGAATTCGCGGCTGACATTATTTTATCAAGGTTAATTAATTCAAAAGAATGCTCCGTAGTTCCACGCGGAATAGGATAGACAGAAGAAAGTGAAAGTTTCCTGTCCACACCATCTGTCCCCATCCATCCTGTCCCCAGGTTACTTTATATGATTTATTAAAGCTTGGTATAATTAAGATATTACATTGTATAATGTACGTACACGTGGTCGATTAACTAATCTTTGTTTCGTATATCGATCAATAAACATGTGTATACTAACGGCGTTGTGCGTTCAATGCAAAGGCACGTCTCGTCGAACCCGACGTTCGTCGAACAAATGACTGAAGTGATCAATAATGATAATGGCGATTGTACGAAAGTCAAATAGTTAATAATGGGCACTCAATTATCTCAATTTTTTAAGATTAAATAGAACAGCCAATCGCGATAAGCTTGTCACGTCAATGCAAGAATATCAAGTTTTTCAATAACTTTGAATAACGAGTATTTTCGCACGTCATCTTTTTTTATGCAATAAATTTTTACTGAGAAAGAAAAAAGAATTTTGCTACAAAGTATTCCATTCAATATGCTGTATTGATATAAGTAAGAAAAACGTAATAGATTCTGATAGGAATAGTTTGCAGCGATATTCTTTTTATCACTTTCACAAAATATCTTTAACAGAGATAAATACGAATACTCGATTTTTATATACTCAAAGTACTCGTTAAGCCCACCATTAGCATTAGTCTCGTGAGGAATGCTGTCTTTCTAAGCGAACATCCACCCGGCACCGCCGTGTTTTTGTGTCTCTATTTCTCCCCTTTCTCTATTCGTTTTGTATGTAAATAAGCTTTAATTCTTCTTTCCCTCGACTTTTTCAACGGCGGGGAGCTGTTTGTTATCCCGGTAGAGCATGTAATTGAACGCCGCGGCGAAAGAGTTCCACACGACGTAGGGGATGATGAGATAGCCGGCAGCGGGATTAACGTGGTAGAACACGACCCCGACCGCTGCCGTGCTGACCCACAACGCCGCAACTTCGTAGAGAGCCTGTGCACGAATGTAAAACGATAGTCTTAGTAACATTTTCGACCGAAGCGGAATTACGTAGGATTGCTCCGAAAGCGCTTAACGACGCCACACTCTGATTAATGCAAAAATGATCTATAAAACTATATCAGAATTTTATATGAAACACACATGCTTGATCCGTTCTTGTTTTAGGAATTTATCTTGAAAGTATACTAGAAAATAATTACAAAAAACTTATTTTTTATTAGGTTTTCTAATAAAATCAATAAAACGCGATTCTAACCGAACGCGAGTTCACAAAAGTTGGATCTAATCGCATCCAAAGTAATCCCTAAACTCGCTTCGGTCTAAAATCACTGTAAGATTCAGGGATCGTTCGAGCGATTCGGGCATTGATAGCTTGTTTCTTTTTCTAGATCGTCTTAATTAAAAAGAAACTATGTCATATTTTAAAAGATGAAGATTATGTATACAAAGATATTCTTATAATGTTCTGTTGATTATATGTAATCTTTATTTTTAGAAATATAGATTTAAGTCGGCTTGAAAAAATACATGCTCTCTTCTTCGTAATTATCATTGAAACTGAAAAGAAAATTAATTTCTAGTTTTTCTATTTCTTTTTTTTTTTACTAGTCATATTTATTCGCGAATAATTAGGATTAATCTTAAGTGTTGCGAATCTCAAAAAGATCTATCTTGAGTATAGATATCTTCCAGTAGCAATAATTATTTGAGTAATAAATAATTATGAAGATAAAATTATATGGAAAACACTCGAACAGTCCCAGAGATTTACGATTAACGTAATGCGCGCGTGTGTATGTGCATGTAAAATCCGATGTAATACCCATTTTATGTTGTGAGCCCCGAAGAATAGCGGCGACCACGACCAGTTGAGGGCGAGATTGAGGCCGTAAAGGCTGAGCGGTACGGCCGCTCCCTCGAACCCACCTCCGTCTCGCCACACGAGGTACGACGAGTAACCCATTGTACAGTAGAGGGTGGTCCACACGGGTGCGAATACCCAATTCGGCGGGATACATTTCGATTTTTTCAACGACTGGAACGAGGGTGAAACGGATTAAAGCGCGCGGCGGACACATCTATACGTACAAAAGCGATATATTACATGTTATATCACTAGCGCGGTAAGGTGTAATTTATTGTAAAACACTTGAGCATTTCCGCGATTGACGGTAGGTAGAAGTGCTGCTTGGCCGCTCTTTAAGTTAAGTCCTCTTTCTCTTTCTCTCACACGAAAAGAGATTTTGTGTAAGCGAAATAAAAGCAACCCGAGATAACGTATCGACGCTTACTTTGCGAGATAAATATCCGAGAGAAACAGCACGAGACTTTTTCTCTTGAATATTTCAAGAAACAACCTATCTTTTTCTTACGTATCCTTTACAATGATACTCACGGACGGTAATAATCACAGACTGCCCTCAATCACCGATTACATAAGCATAATTAATTACAGATTTGCAGTCGTATATCATTACTAAGTTTTTGTAGTGATTCACATATCTCTATTTGAATCATTGTTTGAATACTCGTCATTGGCGATCGATATTCATAGTCATTCTATCTTCATTTATTACATCGAGCAATCCGTTAAACAAATCAAAGTTGCATTTAAATTGTCAATAAGACGAATCCTATATGACTGAATTTCTATCACCTTATTTGTATCTCATAATAAATGTAAACTTTAGGATACACGTTTATTATAATACAAATCTTTTATTTATAGGCGGATGTAAGCCTCAAAAGTTCGTAGTTCTTTTTTTTGAAAGACTGTACATATTTATGAAGATCATATAGAAGAAAAGACATCGAGATAATAGAAGAACACGTCATCCGCGAGAAAAGATATAATGTATTCCTTTTTTGGACGAGAGGTTGTATAAGGACTACGAATTCCTAAAGAAAATAATCGAATTGATAGATATAATTACAGATTCGCGGGATTGTGATTATTTGCTAGAATTACTGGCTCTTCAGACAAGTACATTTTATGGAGTTTGCATTTATGTATCGCACGTTACGAACTGTAATTTATCAAGAGATAAATATTACGTAACTCTAAGCTTATGATGACGGTTATAGATAACATTCAATTGTGCGAAAAATTAGATGAATATACGTGCAGTATATAATTTCTAAATATAAATAATGCATAATATATATTTATTATATATGACCATAAAATTAAGATTGTAATTATAAACTATTATAACTATAAATATCAGATTATATAAAGAAATATAAATGCAAGTAATTATAAATAATATTGCAGTAACAATTCTCGTTACAGAGTACACGAGGCACAAGTCCCGATTTTAATTCTAAAAGCAAGGTAGCACCACATTACTTCGCGAATCGCTCTTATATCGATTCGCGCATATCAGGCGACCTTCGCCTGCAAACGCTTTCGCGAGTTTATAATTAGATTCCGCAGAAAAAGCGCATAACGACGTAATATTCTCCCAATCGGGATAGCGGTCTCTTCATTTCTCATATCGCGCAACATCTCGCGACAATGAGGTGATCTCTATGCGACGCATTTGCGGTGTGATCCTCACCTCGTACCAAATCATATTATTCCTGGTGACATAGCCGCCGACCAAGCCGCCAATGTTAGGGAAGACCGTCGCCGTCAGCATGGGCCAATTGATTCTCACCGGCATCTCGACTGCTGAATGCACACCTGTTCACCTGAATGTCACAGACCGTACGGGATATAATAGGATGTGCAAAGTTCAGGCGGACGTGTACGCTCGTGGCGAACGTCGATAAGCGAACTGGATGGGCTTACCTAAGCGTCGCAGATCGCAATGACTAAACTATTGCTTTTCCAGACAGTGACGTAGCCGGTTCTCCATCTCACCGGTCTTACTCTGTACTATACCGTATACGCAAGCCGGTCTCCTCCTTTCCGTTTGGATCACTCAATATACTTTAAACTTGGTGGACCTAGAAGTTGACATATCATTTATTGATTCATCGATCACATATCTTTATCACCTTGATAGAAATAGCATCTTTGGAATGTTTTTTTTTTCAAAGTTGAGATTATATCTAAAATTATACTGAAGAAAATGAGAATTTTTTAATTAAATCAATTCATTGAGATGTGCACACACCACACGGTTCCTTAATTCGTCAAAAAAGATATATTATTAAGAGAAAAGATATATTATTTAATAAAAAAGATATATTATTAAAAGATATTGTATATTATTAATTATAATAAAATGCGCGACTGTGTCCAAACAATGCATCACAGAAATTGTATTACATACAGAGATTGTTATAAATATATGCAATATATATACACAATTTGTGTATGTTTTACATAATTCCATTGTTATAAATTATGCATACAGTAAAATATACATTATCTCGCGGGGTTTAAGAGAACCCGGCACAAGATGCGTTTTCACGCTTACGTGCGACGTGGACGGAATAGAAGTGTGAAAAAGAAAGAGAAATTTGTGTTAAAGAAAAAAAAAACTTAGATTAGCGACTCGGTGCGTAAGTAATTCTCAACTGCAAGTTCTCGTTGTAGGATTAGGCTCGGTACGCTTTTATTTACACATGAGTAAATACATTTCAATAAATACATGTAGTGCAAAGTATATCATAATTATACATGATTATACATGATACTTATACACGAATCGTGTCCTTTATGTGATATCTCGTAAACGCGATATCGCATATGTATAGGTATTTATATAATATGTATATTTATGTATATCTGCATATAGAATGACTACGTAATTTAAATGTATATGTGTGTATACAGAGTATTTCATCAAATGTGAGCATAATTTCACTCAATTTCACTAGTAGACTTTAAGAAACAGCCTGTACATATGCATCTTGTGTCGTGTATGTGTACGTGTATATATATACATATAAATTTCCCGGAAATAGATTAACTGGCCTCTTATCAAAAACATGGCGTCAATCCGTCAATATTTACGCGTCATATTGCTTGTCATGATCGAACTATGGTTCGATATCACATGGTATTAATTCAATCAAAAATAAATGCGTTTGGTATGATTATAATCCGAGCGAGAATCATATGCAAGGTGTTCCGGAATGAAATAGAATAAATTGCAACGATTGTTTGATTAATCTGGAATCAATTTTTCTCCAATCGAAACTCTCGAGACGTCAACTGATGCTTAAATAATTTAAAGATTTAAAATAAGGGACATTTTTCACAAAAGAGAATAAAAGACAAAAAATTTTGAGTTATAGTGTTCAACTGATTTGAAATAAATTTAACTGGTTCCTGCCTATCACTTAATTTTAAAAAATAATAATAGACAATTAATTAAAGACTTTTATATATTGTCTCCTATTAAAAAAAATTGACTGAAATTCGTTGAGAAGCCTATTGTTGGAATTAGGCAAGTTTATTTCAGGACGGTTGAGAGTACAAAGAACATTCTCGAAAGCACTTGACAATGGACTTTATCCAAGAGTATAGTAAATAAAAACTTCTTTATTTGTGATCAGTCACTCACGTTGTATATGTGTGTATGTATGTGTTATTAATTCACCTTTGCTCAACGCAACAAAGTACGGTTCGTTATATTTTAGAGCCAGCACCAACACCATTTTATAGCGTAGACAGCGTAGTCATCTTCTCCTTTACAATTCTTCCCAATTTATTCTCATAATCCAGCCGAGCCTCAATTTCACCAGAAAGGTCAGAAGTACTCAACGTCTTTCCTTCACTCACTCTTTTCATCTTTATTGTCCTTATCGCGCGCGCTTCCCTCCTTTCTGCGAACGGGCTTAGACGCGAACAGATGCTCCTTGACGCGTTCCTTGACGAGCTTCTGCGGGATTACCATGATGGTGGTGGCCGAGTTTCCCACAAATAGTAAGAGGAACATGGCGCTGAGCACCGATACATGCCACGTCGCCTCTGGATGGTACGATAATTCGTATAGCGTGTACGCGTTATAAAGCTGAAAGAAATAACCGGCGAAGAGGAACGGCAGCAGAAACGAGAGACCGCGCCACATCCATGAATGGAATCCCTCGATGGTGATATCCATATTGTCTCTCTCGCCCAGCGCTTTTAACCGGTACAAAACGCCGCGTTGGTACCGAAATTGCAAGTACTGAACTACACCTGAAAAATGCGAGTGTATCAGAGTTAGTTAAAAGTAGCTATTACACGCAGTTAAGAATAAAATAATGTTGTAAGTTACATTAAAATTCTAGATACAAACAATTTACTTGACAGATTTTTGACCAAGATGGATTTGATAGATTTTGCTAAAAATTTATACAACACTTACTGATATACACGTTGAACCACATAAACTGGCGGCGAAACTGGTACCACGGTCCCGTGTTTGGCCAGACTAGTAGAACAGCAGATATCACTGTCGAGAGGAAATGATGGAATCTCCACCAGCCCTTAATTTTTGATCCGTTCACTTTGAGTATACTTTCTCTTATCGTTAACGTGCAATAGTACCAGACGAGGAGAAACATGAAACTAAGTTCTAAGGTCCTGAAAAGGAAAACACAATAAAGGTTATTAAAATATATATAAATTTTCGTATAATAAAAAAGAATACTTATATTACTACTAAATGTAGTAATATAAGTTATAATACAAGAACAAAGAAAAATTTTATATATCTATAATCATATATTTTTTTATAAATAGAAAATGCAATATTGATCATAATGAATTAAACGGATAATAGTATCTCACCTTATGTTGGTAAATAGATTTAATACAGAGAGTACGAATCCAATTACCGATAGCACTAGTTTAAATTTCTCATATTCGTCTTTGTACTTGAATCTGAAAACAATCGTCATAAAATCACTCTGGATACGAGATGCGTTAAGATTTGATCCTTAACAGTAACATACTTGTCGTTGTTATTTAATATGGAGACATTGACACTGCCCAGAATAATTTGTAAGTAAACGCCGTTTTGTTTAGGTAGCGTTTGTTCCATCTCCCTAAGCTGCTGTTCTCTCCTCGTCATAGATTTCCGCAAGTCTTCTCGTGCTTCTTTTGTACTCAGCCTAGAAATATAAAAATCACAGATTATCGGTTACAATACTTCAATTTCAACAATTACGGATGCTCCAATTATTCCCATCCATGTACTTTTCTAAATACTTAATAAAAAAATATATTAGCTTGCATAATTAATATAATTAAATTCTTAAACATCATCGCATATGCTTCTGAGAAAAATATGCAAGCTGACACTATGCAAACTTACTGTTTCAAAGACTTGGATATTACACCCATCCGGTATTTCTGGTGGGAGATACCTTTGACACATTTTGCTTGCAGCTCACCAATTTCTTCCAATTTCAAAAGATATTCCCTATTTAGTGCCTGCAAATAAAAAAATGTCTCTTTAGAACACAACAGCGATATCCTCCAATATCTTGATTATCAGTTAATGAGCGATGATCACAGATCTCAAGTATGATTCGTGACCAATCGATAATGATCATTATTCTTACTGTATTTTTTCTATTATCTCTCGCATAATTCATACATTTTTATTTTATTAATCTAATTCATGTTGCTTTATTTCTTCACAACTGTCATATTGCATAAAATAAAATAATGAGGAATAAGTACAATTGCGCGAGCGCTACAATTATCGCGGTTATTATTAAAATTCCGCAACATCACTCGCTATTAAAATGCAGCATCGTTAATCGGAATCGGTAATTAATCCTGAAAAAATACACGGCGCCAGATCGCTCGCGCGTGATCGATTTTATCGTCAAGGCCACGCGAGCGTCACGTGACGCTCGCGAAAAATCGGCGAAACCACGGATTTCTCTCCTTCCCTCTCCTTCCCGCCGTCCAGGTCGGCACCGCACCGCGATCCGCGGATCACGATGCGATCATGCAGACGTGACGCGAGGGGAACGAGACCTAACCTCGTCGGCCCCGTTCTGTTACAGGGGGCCGAGGCCGAGATCCTCACCTCGAGTTCCTTGTAGTCCTGCGCCAGGTCGTTCCAGTCCTTGAGACAGGTCTCGGCGTCGATGTCCATCGCGTCGGGAGGGGGAGGGGGGATTCGGTCTCGGCTGGAGACGACGTCCGTCGGGATCGCGGGACGCAGGGGATCACAAGCAGATCACAGATTACAGATCACAGGTGGGATCGTCCGGTCCGATCTCAATCTCTCTCTCTCTCTTTCTTTTTCTTTCTCTCTCTCTCTCTCTCTCTCTCTCCCCCTTTCTCCTTCTCGTCAACGGTAGCGGTTTCACGACTCGCTCGCACTTTCTGCGCCCCGCAACGCGCGGCGAACGCGCATCGGAGGGAGAGAGAGAAAATGGATAAAGGTGAGGGTGCAGGTAGGACGGCAGTGCGAGGTGCGAGGGTGCAGCGCGGTGCAGCTCCACGGGTCAGGTGCGCGACGACGTTCCTCGGCCACCAATGCCGGGGGAACCGGGGATTACACGGAGATCACGGCGCGAGAACGGCAAGGACGACTGACGCCGATACCCGAACCCGATGACTGATAGATGATCGATCGATACCTCGTTGTCTGATAACGCCGCGATAACGCCGTCGCGGTGAGCGTCGCGTCCGAAAGTGTCGCGCGGCGCGCGAGAATTAATTTGGATCATATGGCACGAACAGTGGGGTCTAGGAGTCTAGGGGGGGGAGGGCCGCCTCGCGCCCCCAGCGGCGATATCGATACTCCGATCGAGATGGGAGATATCGATACTCCGCGCACTTCAAATCGCGAACTGACGGGTTTTCGCCGGCTGGAGAACGGCCGTTGGAAAAAAACGGAGGCTCTTGATGAAGGAACCGAGATCGATCGCGCAAAAAATACTGCTTTTGTCTTCAACAATGCACGACTGTGATATTACGCGTTTGATTAATTATGTGAAAATAGCAAACGTCAATGTGTGGTTTGTTTGTTGATGCGAGATGAACAGGTTTGGTCGCGCTCTTTTTTATCCGCAGTTTCTTTCTTCTCTATTTTCTCCTTCCCCTCCATTCCGCATTTATTTAGATTTAGATTTTTTTTAAGCTATCCGAAGGCTCGAAGGAGATTCAGTCAAAATGAAAGACAATTAGGGACAATTAAGGAAGAAAACGGAAGGGCCGAATGGCGTTTAAACCTCGTCGTCGCAAAAGGTAAGAAGACTTTTCAACTCTCCGACAAAAAGGACATTTATAGATGATTATTTATCGAGCTAAAACGTGTCACAACTCCCATCTCTCGCTTGTTTTGTAGACGCGAAATGGAAGAGGAAGAGGAGGAAGGGAAAGAAGGTGGAGATGGTGCCTTGTTTATCAGGTATATATCAGATGCATCCGAAATCTTAGAGGATCTCTGGGCCGGGAACGCAGCTAGGCGCGACATAAAACTCTAGTCGATTCACTTTGAATAAACTTAGCATATCTCGGGATGTAATCGACGTGTTCTGTCTCTCTGCTCTCGACGGACCGTGTCTCAGCTATTTTGACATTCAGATTTCTGTGCCTTATTTGCAGGCGCCTGCCCCGGGTGATTTAAAAATTTCTCGGAGAGAAGAATTCTCTTATTTTCTTTTTCCCGCGTCGAAGGTGAGACGCGCCTTGAACGCGCCTGGTCGTCTTTATCCTTTAAAAGATGTAAGAAAATTTAAACGGCGAGTCAACGACGATAATTCCCTGTAAAAAAAAAAATTGTTCAATAGCGAATATCATGAAATTAATCTGAGCTTTAGCGTATAATGATAATTAAATTGTCTTATATAGAAACCCGGGAAGAACGGATTCGATTGCGCCTCTAATTCGAGACGCGAGGGATAAAACGGCGGCGCAGTTCCAGATAACGGTACCCGATCTCCTCCTGCAAGCCTGTCGTGAATCCAGTCTCGCGTGGAAGGCAGAAGGTCGTCTCGATCGGCTCGGGACTACGCTCCGCACCGCTTCCGGTCGGCTCCGCTTCCGGCCGGTTTGCCGGGCGACCGGCAACCAGGAGGCCGCATGCGCGGTAGAGTGAGGATCGCGATGCTTGCCAGACGAGTTCGACAGTTTGACCCCGGAGAATCGAGCATAGTTTGTTGGACCGGCACGTACGTGAGTTCGCGTACGGAGTTCGAGCCTCCAGACGCTGGGTATAACGAAGGAGAGAACACGGAGGAGTCACGCAAGTCTCAGTTTTCAAATACAACGTTCTGTAATAAGGCGGCGATGTTAATAGCTCGATAATTCCAATATACTATAACGATATAAGAAGAGGAACTAATTAGAACCGAAACACGAATATTGGTGTGTATACATTCATGTTATTGTGTTACTAACAACTATTTAGGTCTTCTTAACGATCTTTTTGAAATGCCAACCGGTTCGAACCGTTTTGTTCTTTTTTCACCGGCGGGTTGAATTTAGTTTGCCTCGATTACAATTTATTTCATTGAATTTTATTAAATAAATCGATAAACTTTAATATCGCGATGGAGGAAAGATTGATTGCAAATCGAACGAGATCACAGTATAACTTTTAAAGACGAAGCAGAACGTAATCGTTTAAAGTTAAAACTGCCGAACTGAATTGACACGTATATTTGAGAAACACTGGACCAAAAGGATAGTGCATTATCGTTAAGTGCGCTTTGAGATTTGGTCCGTTGACGCAATCACACACACTTCGCTCGCGTGAGACAGTTCCTATCTCCCTTAAAAAGTTGTTCATACTTTACGTACATTATTGTACTGTGTTAAAAATAATACATATGATTTTATGGACTATACGGCCTTATTCGAGCGCATGTAAATATATAATTTGTTACAAATGATAAAATTTAAAAAAGGAGGTATTGTACCAGCTGTTCAAATTTAAGCTTGACATTTCTATCGTAATATTTTTATTTATTAGAAAAAATAATCCTAGAGTGAAAATTGCGCGTTTTTAATTGAAAAATTCTTTACTTTTTTAACAAAAAATGTTTTTTTTTTCTATACTCGAATACGAAAAACAAAGCGAGAGCTTACATCTGCTTCAACGAAATTAGATATTTCATAGCACAAACATATTGAGTATAAGATAAAAATTATATTTTAGAGATAAAGACGTGGAATATCTCGACAAATTGTATTTTTTTAATTAATCTTAAAATTAAAATCACACGCAACGCGCGTGCGTGCATAATATCATTTTACTTATATACCATCCTGTTTTCTTAACTGCGCTTCTTATCTCCTGATTCAGCGCGCATAATGAGTTATGTTAGGACAGCACGAAAGGTGAAGAAATATCGGTGGGATATCCGGATACCGCCTCCACAGATACATCCTCCGGATACAAGATCCTGTTTAGCGTTCGAAACAAACAACTCAACCGTGTTATGTTACATTATTTAAACGCGCCAAAGAGCGGTATTGTATTTACATGTATTTCAAAACAATGAAATTACATGCCGCGGTACGTTAAACCGATGTTTTCTTTTCGTTTGCCTGTATTTTTATAAAACTTGCTTATTCTCGTTTGCATACATTATTCGTCTTGTAATAATTTCGTCGACTTGAAGAAAAAATTGCTGAATCGCGAAGCGCTGAATCGGTATACGCGTATCAGATTCGATACGATCACGATCTGATTTCTCGTTGACAGCGAAGCTGCACACTCGTCTCTCGGTCTTGCTGTATACCCGGTGTCGCTGGAGAGATGCATACTACGCGAAGAGCAATACGGAGATTCGCAAGGTCGATGAACCATCGCGACGACTTCAACGTCTCGTTCACCAAGCGCGGAGCATTTGGATTCGATTCACGACCTTTAACACTGAACGAGAACAATGCTGCTACTGCTCCTCCTTCGTGGAACATCACCGGTCGAGACTCGGTAAGGAACTTGGCGCGAAATTTCGGCACTTCGGCGAGAAAGGATCCACCCGAGCCGCGAGGTCTCCCCTTGTTCGGCACGATGCTGTCCCTGATATCGGCCGGTGGCGCGGAGAAACTGCACGAATACGTGGACAAAAGGCACCGAGAACTTGGACCGGTCTTCAGGGAACGGATTGGACCGGTGCGAGCCGTTTTCGTCAGTTCGCCCGATGAATATCGTAAGATATTAATCGATCTCGCGGGCCCCACGCCGCAGCATTTCTTGCCGGAAGCCTGGAGGCTGTACAACGAGATCCGAGAGCAGTATCGAGGTCTGCTCTTCATGTATGTACAATGTTATTCTCCCATTGGTATGTTATTCTTCTGAAAAAGTCTAATAGAATTAGATAATAATATTAGATGAGATTACAAAATAACGTATCTAAAAAGTTTAAGATGCTTTAGAAGAATAAAAATTTCAATTTTTTTAAAATAATTTTTTAATCAAACGTATCGTTCGTCTGAGTTCTCTTTCTCTCAAGCGAAACAATTCGACTTATCGTAAAACAGTTCGATAACGAAAGAACGTTGGGTTTTTGGGATAGGGACGGACAAGAGTGGTGGCAACATCGGCAAATTCTCAATCAAGTGATGTTGAAGCCTCAACCAAAGACTTTTCTTGTACCGTGCCAGGAAGCTGCTGAAAATCTCGCGAGGAAATGGAAAACATTCAGCCAAACCGGCTGTACAATACCGGACCTGGAACATCAACTGTATCAGTGGTCCATCGAGGGTAAACTTTAGAGAGCGATTGCGTGATAACATTTTTAACAATTAATTTGCTGTTATTAATTATTAAATTATATATTTTCTTAAATAACATTTATATCATTTATTAGTGCATTACGCGCACACTCGTCGATTGCGTAAAATTACGATTAAATGATTAAACGATTATTCGCAATTGCGTAAAATTAAGATTAAACGATTAAATGATTATTTGCAATTAACAACAATGCTGATCGACGTGTCAATTTCTTTTATAGTGATGCTAGCGAGTCTGATAGGTTCGCGATGGCGGGATTGCGGGTCGGGAATACGTTCTGAGATAGAGTACGTGGCATTGATGTTACACCGGGTTTTCATATACTCCGCAACTCTTTCGATGATGCCGCCCAAGTTGGCGATGAAGCTCAAATTACCAGTGTGGACCAAGTTCGTTGAGACTGTCGATACGGTGCTGGACAAGGTGCAGAATCTGGTGCCGCATTTAATTCAGCTTGATGGTGACGGAGTTCTGAAAATGATTATGAATAACGGTGTTGACAACGATAAGGTGGACAGAATCATCACCGATTTCATCATAGCCGCCGGTGACACAGTACGTTTTTTAATTTATAAATATATTCAGAATGTTCTATGAATTATCAAAATTTAGAGTAACAAGAAAAAAGGTACTATTCGTCTTAAAGCAAATTTTTTAAGGAATTAAAATGAATGATATAACAAGGCTTTATATGAAAAAGAGTTTATCTCCCTCTTTCCCTACGTTCTTAATTTATTTAAAATTGAATTATTAGTTCTTCTAGTTTGTATTACTTGGTTACGAGATATATATGTATAATAATACGAGACAAATTTAAATCTAAAATTAAGTAAGGAGGGGAAGGGGCATAATTATTTGAAATCACTAATTTGGCATTTACAATTGAACTTTAGCCAAAAGTTATTTTAGTTGGCGAAAAAGTCGATTTTAACTTCAAATTAATTGTTTTGAAATTGATATTATATATTCTTATTATTTTAATAATTAAAGCGATGGGACATTCTGTATAGCAAAATTATAAATCTGCGATCGCTTATTTAGACATCGGTTACCCTGCAATGGGCATTGATATTGCTCAGTGGTCGCCCCGAGCTGCAAGATCGATTATTCCATGACATCAAAGACTTGTCACCGGAGGAACTTGCAAAACATATGCTGTTAAGGAGTACGTGGAAGGAAACTCTGAGGCTGCATCCCGTCGCGCCATTCCTTACGAGATACTTGCCGGTGGACGCCACAATTGGCGGTTATTTTGTGCCAAAAGGGGTAAAAAAGATTCGCCGTAAAATTAGCCCACTTGCAAATCATTCGCTCCGCCGAGCGAGCCGTTAGGTGAGATAACTAATTGAAAGAAATTACTTTCTTTTTTTTTCTAGGAGTTAATTCTCATATCGCTTTATTCGAGCGGCCGCGATGAGAAATATTTTTCACGGCCTAACGACTTCTGGCCAGAAAGGTGGCTGAGAGTGACCGAAGATTCACGCGACTGTCAGGGAGTGAAAGACGCACGTGCCAGTGTACCATTCGCGGCAGGCTTGAGGAACTGCATCGGTCGCAGACTCGCGGAAACCCAATTGTCTCTTACGTTGGCGCAGGTGAGTCACCAATCGTGCAATTAATTCCAATTCGTAACTACAACCGTATATTGTTTCCTTGTAGCTCATTAAACATTTCAAGATTGAGTGCGAAAATCGAGACAGCATTAAGATGATTTTGCATTTGATCTCCGTGCCATCAGAACCAATCAAACTGAAGCTGACTGACAGAAAAATATAACGAAGACGTTAAATGATTACGACTGACGAGAATTTTATTATTGACGTGATGTAAGGAATTAAATTGTATATATATATATATAATTCATTATATTTGTCGAATGCGTATATATACGCGTTCATAAACACATATATAGGGTGTTTAATGGGGGTATCCTGTATAAACCGATACTATCGTATTCCTTATAAAAAAATAAGTAATTTTTTTCTTAAAATTTCTGGATTGTTATCGAGATATCTAATTTTTTTAATAAGCCAATATACATAGTGCATTTATTACATCTTGATTCGTATTTTAGTAATTCTGTTTAAATTAAGTTTAATATTTATATATTTATAATAAAATATGTGAAAAAATATCTTGAATTAACATTATTCGAAAGAATATTTCGCTGTCAAACGAATTTATTTTATGTCAATTCAAATAAAATTTCATAATAAATTTTATTATAAAAATTGTAAATAGGCTTATATAGCAGGAGTATTAAGATTTTTACACCAAGAATTATATTATGCAAGAAAAATCGAGAAATGCACTTTGTATTGGCATATTAAAAAAGAGATATCTCAAAAAGACTGTATATTACTTATGAGACACCCTTAAAAATAGGCGATGCATCTAGAAAAGCGAATGTACAAGAGCAGTTTGTTCTCATGATTTTTATCTACAATACACATAATTATATTTTTGAGACATTTCATGAACAGAATTTATTGTATATTTTTAAATACAAAAAAACATTAATACATGGAAGATGATGATTTTATAAGTATTTCTATTTGTTAACTGTATTATGTACAAATGCTTGGAACATCTTAACATATGTACAGAATTAATATATGTAACGAGAGATGTTTAACGATAGTTACAAGAATATGTGTCTCTGAAAAAGATGCCTCTAATAATATCAAAAATGCATATCTTATTAGATAAATGTTAAATAAACTGTTAAACGCATCAATGTTTAATATTAATAACATTACTTAAACTCTGATAAACTTCACAGATCACAGATATGATTTTATGTCTGCATTTCGATTACATGATCTTCTTGAATTTTATTGACTCGAACTTTTTACATCGTTTTTAAACACACGATCTTGATTCTTTTTATAATTTATTCAGACTTTTATGTTTGAGATGCAATAAGACGAATAGTTTATACAAATACATTCAAAAATAAAGAGAATTTTTGGAATTCTATCATTGCTGTAAGTAACATTGTTGTTGCAGATGTACAAGAGATACAGCAATAACTTTTGCAACAAATTGAATTTTGCATAAGAAAAATGGTGGTCGTATCGAAAACTTATCAACATTTATCTGACTAACTATGCGTTTTCGACATTATTGCTACAACATTTTTTACTCCACTTCACCTCTCCTATCACCTTTATTAAAAAGATTATTTTTTTCAGAGACGTCCTGTATAATTATCAAATAACCTCGCCATTAGAAATGCGCCATGCTTATGCAAAGAATTTCCATAAAAAGATTCCGGAGACTAGAGCAAACATAAATTAATGATAAAAAAGTCAAGTTTACTCTATTATTATCTTAGAGCCCATTCTTCGAAGATTTATTGTACAGATCGAAAAATCATCCTTATTCATCATAATTGCACTGATCCGAATTCGATAACTGTCTTTCCAATGTCTTTAACATTGGCACAACACATCCATGATTATGTCCTTGATGTCGCATAGTAACTCGTCCTTGATCTCGCATAGTAAATCGTCGAAGGCATTGGCGATGTAGAACTCACGGAACGTCCGCATCGTTTCACTCCACGACATTTTCGCGGTTAGTAAGCTCCTGACACAATAAGATCTAAATTCGTGACAGGAGTGGTTCCTGGCCCAACGCCAAGCTCGACAGATGTTCTCGTGATTGAGCTTATTTAAGGATTTCTCAGTCAGCGTGTCTACCAGGTCCGGCATGAGGAAATAGTCGGCCAGCAGCACAGCGTCCAGCAGCGACTCGATGCTTCGATTCTCGAACGTATATACAATGCTAGCGGCACCGCTCGCCGCTAGTATCAGCGTCTTCAAGCCGTCGCGCGACACGTCCCTCAATCGTATTCGTTTTTTACTCGACTCGCTGAAGTTACCCTCCAGCATGACGGAGAAGACGGGCGAACACTTGCATAGCATTCGCCTGCAAGCCTTAATGGTCGTGCCGTCATCCAGCTCGAACGTCACCATCGAGGATACAGGTGATTTCGTACGATTTCTCTCGCCGAAAGGTAATCTCGGGTAATCGCACAGCTCGCCGACCTTTGTCATCGTTTCAGTGATCGAGTAATCGTCCAAATGGATCTCAAGCGCTTTCGCCAACTGGCAGATTGACCAGATCGCCCGCTTGTGTAACTTATGCGACGAATCTGTTAGCAGATCGAATATCAGTTGCAGTCCACCGCATTTCTTCAGCAAACACTTGAGAGTACACTGTGTTTTAATGAGAAGCGGTATCGATACCGCGGTCAGCAGTTTGTCCTCCTCTTCGCCGCGCTGCAATATAAACGATAGCTGCCCGATGGCACCGCCGGTTTCCGCCACCGTGCGCAAATAGGACGTGCATTCTTCCGTTTCCGGCAGAGTTTGCATTTCAAATACCACTCCCTGCTTCAGCAACGGCATGAAATACACCGGGTTCCTGGACAAAGTGAATTAGGAAAAATATAAACGTTATGCGAATGAAATCTTTCTAAAACCACGAATATAAATGCGAAAGGAACAATTGTGTAAACGCGAAGTTTATAATTTGAGAAATCTTACCCCATGATTCTCGCCAATATTTTGATTGCGGTGCTTTTTAGGGCGTTTTGCTTTTTTGTGTATTTTATATAATCCATCAACGATTTGATGGTCGTGGACTCAGCCAATTTGTCGATGGGCTTAACGGAGAGACTCAGTTTACTCAGCAGAAATAACGTATAGTATTCACAAGCATTCGTTTCCGAAGATGTCTCAGAGTTGAGAGAAGAAGAATCGGAATCAGCTTCGACAGTTGTTAATGATTTGTAGCTCTTAGGGGAAGCAGCTTCTTCTTCTACAACAGAACATGCGGAAGCATTAATTTAATTAAAACGAATGACTTGAAATATACTTTGTCCAAGATCTTAATTGCGATCAAATCACATGTAGCAAAATAAAAAAAAATCTGTCTACGGTAATAAAGAAAGATAATGTACCTTCGTTATCGCATTCTTTATCGCTGTAAACCGGGCTGTAAACGTCATCTTCGAGATCATCAATTTCTGCGTTCAAGTCGAAGTAAGGTGGCAAGGGCGGTGTGCTAGGTGACGACGAGGAGGAGGCACTTGTAGCGCTCCTCGGACTCCAATCGTCGCGGTAGTAATCCATACTGTATCTGAATTGCAAAGTGATTAAATGTAGTTAATTTCAATATAAACTCGGATGTCATATATCCTAGAGATTAAAAGATTCGGATGTTATATATCCTAAATATACATATTATGTAATTTATTTCACCTCGAAGTGGAGTACTTGGAAGGTTTCTTGTAATAATCCTCGATCAGGTAGTCGCTGGGACGTTTTCTTGATGCGCTGTTCCTTTCACTGTTCTTAGCTACGACATTCGTCAGTTTCGCTACTAGAACCTCCAATATGCCGTGTCTCGTCAGAATGTCGAGGCCGATTTCGTCGTGGATGAACAGTGAGAGAGCTTCCAACAATTTGAGATGGTGATGTTCGTGCTCCGGCTTGTTCAACAGCGCCAGGATAACCTGCAATCCATCGCTCTGCCTGATCTTGTCTCGATTTACTGCTTCTCGACAAAACAAACACAGGCTAATCAGCATCTCCTTGCACAGAAGGTTGGAGTTGGCGTCCGCCGTGTTTATCAACGCTATGAGCTCCTCGACCGTGCCAGAAATACCTAGATTTAATCGACATTCCGCTATCTGACAGAGAGTATAAAGGCATTTAACAGCCATCTTATTGTTGCCCGTGCTACAGCAACGCATAAGACACTTGTAGCCCCACATGTTCTTGTTCACATGCATCTGTTGTGCGCATCGCGGGTCTAAAGTGTCGAGAAATGTACACATGGCCTTCAAGCACGCGTCCACGAGTCTGCCGTACTTAGCATCCACATTGGACCTCTCTTCGGCCGTAACGAATAATTGAGCAATCAGCTTGACGATTTCCAACTCCACCATCGTCTCCCTAATGTTTTTGTAAACGTTCCAGATATTCCTGCAAATGTAATAGAATATATAATTGAAACAGATATCTATAATTATAACATAAAATGCGTGAAATTTATAATGAAATAAATACAGTTGAAACAAATACAGCATAAAAGAGAAATTACATTTATGGAATCGAGAATAATTTTGTACCTTACAGCTCTGACAGCCATGCAATAAGTTTGAACGTCGGTTTTTGACGTTAGGAGTGTCACAAGTGCTTTCATCACTCCAGCATTGCATAATTCTTCAGCGTGCCAGCTACATTCCGATAAGTTACTGACGAGCCTGCAAGCACGACAGTGCAGCATGGCATTCCACTCGAGGTTTTCTATTATGAATACTACGTTGAATCCTATCTTGCTGTTCTTTACCTGAAATTTTACAATTCACTTATACACAACTTATACACAATAAAAAAAAATACTTTTTGTTATCCTATATTATCATCTTCTGTTTTATCATTTATTTTAATTTGACGTCTTCTGACATATTTTTATTAATATTATTATTATTAGCATTATCACAAATATAACATAAAGTAATATACTAATGTTTCTATATCATTTCTCTTATTTTTTTTACACATTGTCAACTTTACTTCATGTTACATTTCCTATACACTCGTCCATATAGTGCATTGCCCCAATCTAATCTCGTCTATATTATGAATCAGTTGAATGCTCCTAAGATTCTCTTCCTGTTCTTCCACTCACATTTACCACGCATGATATACGACCATATCAGACCAAAGGAAGTAAGTGAAACATAGAGAACAAAAATATCTACACCCTGCGTCTGAATAGAATAAGAATGAGGATCGAAAAGAAATATTTAATCTATTGTACCTCCTGCATTCTTCGTCTTGTTTCCTTTGCTTCTACTCTCTAATTATAGATTTATTTTGAGCGCAGAAAAAAATGACATTATGCAGCTTTATAGAACATATCTCTTAGAATATACTTGATAAACTTAGGCGGCAATTATTTCATATAATACGGACTGCATTATTATATTAGCGATGAAATGGAAGATAATTATTAATTAAAATGACTTTTACAAATAAGTTGTCTGTCCGGCAAGTTTTATATGTCTCGCATGTATACCACAGTAGAATTTTTTTTATTATTATAAGAATATAATAATAAAATATTGTATATGTTAAATAAGACTGTATCTTCATAGGTAGTGTTGCGTAGTGCGCTTTCTATTTGGTTTTTAGCTCATCTAAAATTTTACATAAGACAGCATTTTTTTACAAGTGTTTAAAAAAAATTTCAATAGCACCAAGACGCTTTCCAAAGCGTCATCACGACACTACTGAAAAGTTGGGCATTGTTGACAATCGATGTGTGAAAAGAAAATAAACATTTTTGCGCTTCTCATAGATATGTTCCAAACACGTGACATGCAGCGTCAATCCTGGGAATGGGTCAAGTGCTTAAATCTATTCCTTCTAGATGAACATTCTAATTTACTCTCTTTCTCTCCAACGTCTAAATTATATATACTCAATTCAAATACAAAAACTGTAAAGAACAGACCTCATGTATATTCAGAAGGCACTTAGACATTCATATATTATGATCGTTAGATATACATGTATCATGACTGTTAATCTATTATGATTATTAGATAGAATGATTGGCCAATATATATTGCTTCGGAGTATATTTCTTTATATGTTATCTACAAAGCAACGTTGACAAGCCTATTCAGACGTGATAAGACTCTAATCGGAGGAAACCAACTCCAAATTGAGAAAGCATCAACAACGATTCCTACACCTGGAGTAGAGGCGAAAGGAGCATATACCTTCTCCCTGACGTCGTCGGTCATGCAAACGTCCGCGAGTATGCTCAGGCTCCGGTCGACGATCCGGTGGTTCTCGCAGCGCAGAAGCTGGACGAGGATGTCGAGGCAGTTGGCTCGCTTGGCGAACTCCCTGCATCGTTTCGGGTCGCTCTTGAGCTGGTCGAGGTACACGGCGATGCCGCGCTGGTTGCCCGCGCGGAAATACCTCGCCAACGTCGACTCGTCCGTCAGGGCCTTCGGCAGCGGCGCGACCGCGACGTCCTGGTGGCGCGACGCCGCCGGCGCCGACGAGAATCGGGCGGATGTCTGCGAGCCGCGCGACATTACTGCGCGTCGTCAAAATGGTCAAAATCGCAGCGTCCACTCTATGAACGCGGGGCGAGGGGACGCGCGCACATCTCCGTCGTCGTTGCGTGCCGTGGGCCACCACCGATCACGTAACTCCGAGCGAAACACTTCGCTGCCCTTCGCTCATTCCGATTCCGCGTGAACTGAGGTGAACTGGCGTGGCGTGAACGTACTTCGCGCCGTGAACCTACTTCGCGAGTCACAAAGCGATCACGTGTCGATCCATGTCGATCGAAGACACGGGTTATATATATGATCGCACGAACTGTCAGGAGCACGCGAAACGTCAGGAACACTTCACACTTTTCACTTCTTACATTCTTTCCCTCCCCCCGCTTCGGGGAAAAAATTACATGATCGCTGCCCTATTGGGTGTCCGCGAAATGGAGAAATAGGAGGAGAGGACCGTGCGATGAATTTTTCGCACGCTATAGGCTGACGCGCATGCGTGAGGCACGACCACGTGACTCCGTTTTTATACAGAATCCAGTGTTTCGAAAAAAGTTATTATGTCGTCTTCTATCGTATCTATATTTCTTTTATTACTTTATATTTTTTTTATATATAGAATATATTTTCATTTAATGTAATGATTTATTTAATTTTTAATTACAAGCAAGAAAGTGCTTATCACGCATGGATTAAAAGTGCAAAATCAAATTTCAGTTTGTCAGAAATAGGTTTAGGTTTGGAAAAGTTTTTTTGAGCGTGGGAGTGCAGAGGAAAGGGTGGAGGCCCTCCCTCGCAAACTTCTAAATTTTTTTTATACTATAATATATGTAAATATACAAGAATCATATCAAAACTCTTATTTATTTCAAATTTTGTGCACTTTTACATCACTGCGCATGCTTTCTCTGATACTCATGTATGTACCTGTATACATACCCTGATGTCGATATAGAATATTTCTTAACCCGAAAATTGTCACTTTTAGTACTTTATAACTTTTGTTTCTACTTGATAGCGACGATTTTAGCTTTTATATTCGAATTTAACACGCCAAAATACATAATATATTGTTAAATTTCAGCCAAATTGGTAAGACTGCCACCTTCCTTCATCATCATAATATCCCTCATCATTATCATCAAGATCGAATTGCTTTTAAAGCTGTAGACGCCATCGACGTC
The DNA here is from genome assembly GCF_003070985.1 of Temnothorax curvispinosus. Taxonomy (NCBI): domain Eukaryota; kingdom Metazoa; phylum Arthropoda; class Insecta; order Hymenoptera; family Formicidae; genus Temnothorax; species Temnothorax curvispinosus. The sequence goes on from NW_020221842.1 coordinate 185,751, forward strand.
TCATCGATGTCGATCCGATTTACCATCTCCCCCTGGGTTGATATTTAAGGATGGACACGTGTGGATATTTTTCCTTCGCCTGAGCAACGAACGCCTGGCCATCACGCATGGACCCGTCCATGGCGATGGACCCGTCCCGCAGAACGTAGATTGTTTGTAGTTTAGGACACTGCTCAAGAATTGCGAAACTAGATATACCCCACAAGTATAATTGTCTTAAGTTTTTACACAGTGTCAGATCGTCATCGTGGACGTAGAAATTGGGATAGTGCACAGAATTGAGATCTATCAAATTGACTTCTTCTAAGCGTTGACAGGAGGAAAACAATCTATGCAAGCTATGCTTATCGATTATGCAATATCCTGCCGGTGCGAATATGTTTCTGTAACAAAAGTCATATTATTATACGGTTTTTCAATCGCAATAAGAAAAACAACATAACCATTTCATAATGTTTGCAAGAAATGTAAATAAACATTTTGATAAAGAATATGTGTTTTAAAAGAAAATCTAGCACACACGTACATCTCCATCATTGTCAGTTTTCGTAAATTCTTGCATTCAGCGAGGGCATGAATACCTTGCAATGTAATAATATTGCCCGATAAATCTATTATTTCCAAGTCTGGACACGAATTTTTTAACTGTATTGTGATTGCGTCTAAATGTAATAATCTTCTATCATCGTACGAAAAAGACAGCATGTTCAAATTTAAGTCACGCATCCGGCGAGTTTTTTGCAGTATTTTGCAAAGAGATTCAGCTCTTATACCGCACCATCCAAGGTCTAATTTCTCTAGAAATTCTAGATTTCCGAGACTCAAAACTTCTTGGTCCATTCCCTCCAGAGTACAATAACTGAGATCCAATACTAAACAAAAAACAAAAAAAAATGTATATATTAGTCACATACGGTTTATCTGTAATCTTAACAATCATATTTATTTATGTACCTTTCAAATTTTTGCATATCTCTGAAATTTTTAATATAGATAATTTGTCAACAAAATTGCAGCTAGTTAATCGTAAGTGCGTTAAACCATCGCCGCAACTCTGAAGAAAGTTTACGAAATCCGGAGCAGAAATGCAGCTCGCTGTAAGATCCAACTGTTGTAAATATTTACATTTGGATGCAAAATAAGACAGAATTTTATCATAACAAAAGGATGAATCCCTAGAGTACTCTTTTCTTAAATTTCGCAAGTTCAAACATTTAAAGAGAAAAGGATCCTGTGTTAAATTATTGAGGCGTTTATTTACTTTGCTCATACGGCAAAACGACCTCATATCCAAGTATTTTAATATCATTAGTATTATTTCATCCTGCAAAAACAAAACATAAAATTTTAATAAATGAGATTATGTTGTAATAAATTATAACGAAAAATAAACTTCAAAAATATTTTACAGAAAACGCAGAAAAACTGTCAAGTTGCTCCTTGGAGTCTCCCGAAGAGAGTTTGATATCTTCTATAAATTTTACATAATTCCAATGATTTCTTAATAAAGGGTGATTCACATGTCCCTGTTTAGAAGATGGCACATCTTCCTCTCGAGATACTTGCTTGTGCGCGAGCTTACTCTTGTGAAAACTCGTTGCTACATCGCTGCAAATAACATTGAAACACATTTTCATTATTAAGTAAATAAAATAAGATTGAATGTTACTTAATATCGACAATTATAATACCTTTTACAAATAACGCAATATTTAGGAAATTCCTTTTGAAGATCAAGTATATCCGAGTGTGCATTTTCATAATCACGTGTTGTATTATGAAAGTCCTCCAATAGATACATGTTCCAAGCATCTTTCTTTTGAAAGTCATTTTGTTTTTGTTTAGAACAACAAATACAATAACTCGAGCAAGAATGTCTTTGTACCCAAATGCGATGTAACAGTTCAGATAAACTCGATAAACTCTCATCTTCAGGATTTTTAGGTAAAATCAATTTTGATGTACCGATCAGCAACACAGCATCTAGCTGTGTGCAAGAGTTGGATATAAATTGTAGTCTAAGCTTTTTGGTTTTAAACCTTTGGTTACAAGACCGTAAAATCGGGGAAAATATCCGTGATTCCGAATGTCTGCGTCTATTGGATGTAGAAATTCCGTAGAACTGAGGGTCTCCATCCCACAATAGAAGCCACCGACTCTCATCATCAGAATCTTGGGCCCAAACTTCAGTTACGTTCCCATAATTATATACTTCATATATAGAGACTCGGATTGGATATACAGCTTCATGAAATTCAAGATCTTCAAAATAGAAAATTTAAATAGAAAACCTTTTCTTAACATAAACATTTTTCTTGCCAATATCTTGTTTATCAATTCAAATGTTACTTACCAATATCATGATAATAAGTATCTCTAAAACGCTGTGATGCAAAAGTATATGGCACTTGTTTCTGCCATGGAGATATTGAAATATCGAAATCATACTTCTTCTGTAATAAAAAGCAAAAACCCAATTATAATAAAGTGACGTCAAATGACGTCTTAATAACGTCTATGACGTCATCTTTGCTACTTGGAAAAAAGTACTGACTATTACCAAATGTTGTAGCATAAAATTAGATTGCGATTACTTTCTATAGAAATATAATAATTGTATAGAATAATAATAATTATAGAGATAATAATAATACAGATATAATATCAGGAGAGGATTATTACTATTCCAACCCAGAGCTGTGTTTCAAGTCTGACAATTTAGTCGGCGCGCAGTTTACCATGTAAAGTTGGAAAATATATAAAAATTTAAAACTTTAAAATAACTTTTGCGCATCATCAATCGCGTCTCAATTAGTCCGCTTCTTTTATATTCGTGAATAACAGATAATATCAGAAAATGCACATACGTACCATAAGAAAATTTTCATGGTTTGGAAAATTGCGAGGTGTTCCTATTATATTATTACGAATATTACTTATGCTAGTAGTATTCGTACAGTTTTTTGCGGATATATTGCTGTCCTTCACAAATTGATATATGAAATCAACATAATCCTCTCCTACCACTACTCTGTCAGTATAAGGATATTGGACATCACTATCGCAATGTGAAGAATGATAATTGGATGTCATGTTCTCTCTCTGAAAAAAGATAAAAGATATAAAGTAATAATATAATAAAATATAATAAAATGTAATTATCTTTGCGCTTTGTTAGCATGTCAAAATGCTATATCATAATATCATATATTTATTATAATTATATACTACAAAGTATACTAGCTTATACTTACTTGTAAGAGAGTTTATTTTCTTGTTTCCACGTGTTGAAGCGGTGAAGGAAGCGTACCGTTTGACCACGTGCCACGTTGCGACAACATTTTTCCACTGGACCTGCTGGACCAGCCAATCAGATATATTTTTATTTTAAATCAGCCAATTGTGACGTGGTCGATTGGCGTGGCCACTCAAGACGAACAGTGGTCATTCGCGGCACTATTTGCAGCTCGTTGTCGGTAAACAACGGTCTGTATTACCGATAGATACTCGGCATTTTGTGCAGCGACGATCTTTTTTTTCAAGACACGGAGGGGCTCAGACACAATTAGAAAAATAAAAAGTAAGACAAAGGAATAAGAAATAAGGGAATGTCGCATCTCACTTCAGTACACGTACATTAAAGTGAGATGCAACATGCTTTATTTCTTATTTCTTTATCTTATTCCTTATTTTTCTCATTGTGTCTGAGGCCGGTATTTATTCTTCAAGATCGTCTTAAGTAATGTCTTAAGACGCTAATACGGCTCTGTGATTGGTTTATGACATCTTAAGATTGAACTTAAGACGGTTTTATGCTAGGTCTACAATGCGAGTCGTAAAGTCGTGAGTCGTAAGAATTGACCAATCACAGTCGATTATTCTCCTCAAATTCGATTGTGATTGGTCAATTCTTATGACTCACGACTTTACGACTTGCATTGTAGACCTAGCACCTAGCATTAAATAACTATGAATACCGGCCTAAGTTTATTTCGCTTGCTTCCATGCTGCCAGTGGGTATCACAGACATCTATATTATAATTAGAGTGTAACGTGTAACTCTATATAAACATCTATATTAATATATAGAGTTACACGTTAATAAGTATATATAAAATTGTTTATATATACCGTACCCCAAAAGATAGATTTCGAAAACACCCGAAAAACCCTTTAGCCATAAAAAATTGAATCCAATCACAGTCGACTATTCTTCTCATGTTCCCCTGTGATTGGTCAATTTCTCACGGATTCGGGCTGGCTTGGCCGGACTTGGCTGGAGTGCATTTGCGAACGCCCGCACGTGGTAGGCGTGGTCGGCGAACCACACCACCCGGCGCGAGCCAATCGCGCGGCGTAACGTCATACGTGGCCTCTCTCGTTATCGCGCGAGCGTTATCGCTGTTGCAGTCGGTCCCCCGTGATGTGTATGAACGTCTTTCCTTTCTTCCTTATCATCTCGCTCTCTCTGTTCTTCGTCGACGCGCTCGGGTACTTAATCGGGAGACGGGAACGAACGGCCAACAGCTGTTGCTCGTTGACAGTACACTATCGGCCGTCGTGGTACATGTGTCGTCTCGCGTGTCGGCACGAACGTAACGCGCATCTTGGAAGACACGTTAACGTTACACACGAAATCGACAGCGTTCCTTGGAAGAGACGAAAACGTCGTTTTACTCCGCGCTTTTCTTTCACGCTTTTCGCACACGAGAGTGTGCGTAATCCCGTGATCGTGACCGCGATTTTTTCGCGGATAACGCGGAACACCCGTTGCGTATAACCTTCGTTTCTGGGCGTGAAGGACTCGTGCGGATCCTTGGAAGCGAGAAAGAAGGCAGGGTACAGGGAAGGAGGAAGTGAACGACGTGGAAAACGATCCGGCGAGTGTTGTCGTCGCGTCACCAAGTCGGAGCGACAAGGGCAACATGAATCTGTCATTCGCTGGCTGCGGCTTCCTCGGCATCTACCACGTCGGCGTGGCGGTCTGCTTCAAAAAGTACGCGCCGCACTTGCTGCTGAACAAGATAAGCGGCGCGTCCGCGGGCGCTATCGCCGCGTGCTGCCTGCTCTGCGACCTACCTCTAGGTGAGTGAACTCGCATCTCTTTCCAATTCCCCCGCCTCCCCCCCTGATTAATTATGTAAAACAGTCTTCTCTCCTTGACGGTTTTGGAGAAGACAGTTCCTCGCGGACAGATCGCGAGCGAGATTAACCCTCAGCCCCTGCCCTTTGTTTTGATTTTCGACCAACGTAACTTCTGTCCATGGGTCGTTCGTGTCCTGAGCTTATTAAATAACTTTAAAAATGTTTAAAACATATAAAAAAATTTCAGAGTATCTTTCAACCTTATAGAATACGAAACAATACTTTAGACTTTTAGAACAATAAGTAAACAAAATTTTAACAAATAAACTCGGAAAAGTTGCTAAAAAAAACGTAAAAAA